>NC_067206.1:21058544-21069009 GCF_026262505.1 Trichomonas vaginalis G3 | reverse complement strand
CCGCGACTAACTTTTGGTAATTCGATTTCTTGAAGTTGAAATGCTCTTCTTATTGTATTTTCGGCAACATTCAATTTAATTTTACCATTTTCCAATTCAACTTCCTTTCCCACACTTTTGTAATATTCACCTTCTTCTATTCTTCTTTTAGCTTCAAATAGCCATTCTCTGTTTATAGATTTGGCAGTAGTCATAAAAGTGGTCCTTCTTTTGTGATAAGATTCAAATTTGAATGTGGATGATAAATAAAAATCAAAAATAATTGTTATAATTTAAATGAAGAAGTAATTTAAAACGATTTTATTTATGATCAAATTTTATATATTTTTTTGGATCAAATCCATTTTAATAGAATTTATATACTATTCATCTATTAGTAAACACTACCGTATATTATTTTTAAGCTATCTTATTTTTTGAACTTTTATTCAAATCTTTGGTCGCAAGAAGAATTGCATGATAAATAAAAACATTTAATCAAAGTCAATTTTATTTTTCATATTCAAATGGACTGAGTGTTAACATTTAACATTTTTTGCTAATTGTCGTCAAAAATTAGGCGTAAAGCAAAAATTGATATTTCATATGGTTTTATGATAGATAAGCATTATATTCCCACTCATTATATTCGTAAATTTTGAGGTTTATCCTTCGCTTTTAAGATCATTGAATTTGATTTTTATATAAAATAGTTATATATTAGAAAATAATATGAGTTTATGTGATATTATTTTTCAGAAGATTTCATTCTATATGCCTATGAAAAGTACTCTCAAAACTAACTTTTTCCTAATTATAATTAAATCTAGAATATTGTATTATGCTTAGTGTTATTTCATTTTTCTCATTCAATTTAGAATTTACAAATGTCAAAAATTGAGAGCTGTCACTTTTGATGAATTTCTGTTTATTACATAGCATTAATAAAAAAATCATTTGTTCTGATTAATATTTATCCAATAATAATATATATTCATTTTTGAATTTAATTAGCTTTTTTAAAGCTTAATATTTAATAATATTATTATTCAACATTCTTAATAAAATAAGATATATGCTTTATGTCTAATATATGTTTTGTAGAAATTTCGAGGAAATATCAAGGTTTCAACATCACTTCACTTCCACCATTTCGTCTTACGAAAGTTTAATTGTATGATTAAATACTTGGGCCATTCTAATATTTCATCTTTTTGAAATCGATTTTGCTCAATAGGATATGTATTAAAATATTTTTCCAATGCATCCAATAAATTATCCGTGCCATTTATTGATATATCAAGAAAGTCGTTTTGTTTTGTTTCTATCGGGGTAATACGATGTGAAAAGTGACAAAAATATACTATGATTTATATTTCATTGTATAATAAAGTCGAGAAGGGAGTCCTAACCTTAAGAAAGGGCTCTCTTCTCGACTTTCTGCTGCAATCTCACTCGAATTGCGCGTATATACTGCTTCTTTCATTAGAAGTAGTATATACGCGCAACAATATGCCATGGCAAGTGCACTTGTCGCCACTTTTAATGTTTCTCAAATGCAATGCGGGAAGGAGTGGCAATATAGTACTTGGGTAGTTGTGGAGTTATGTGTTAGGAGAGGGAACAGGACAAATTTGCCACACGGCACTTTTTTTTAAAAAAAATTAATGGAGCGGAGCGATACTCTGCTGCAGGAGCCCCAAGGCTCCCAATCATTACGAAAGGGAGCCTCAGGGCTCCTGAGAATCCATCAGCAGAGGCCTTTTCATTTGGCCTCTGCTGATCAAAGATTCGGCGAAGCCATTCTTCGTCTCAGGAGCCCCAAGGCTCCCAATCATTACGAAAGGGAGCCTCAGGGCTCCTGAGAATCCATCAGCAGGGCCTTTTCATTTGGCCTCTGCTGATCAAAGATTCGGCGAAGCCATTCTTCGTCTCAGGAGCCCCAAGGCTCCCAATCATTACGAAAGGGAGCCTCAGGGCTCCTGAGAATCCATCAGTAGAGGCCTTTTCATTTGGCCTCTGCTGATCAAAGATTCGGCGAAGCCATTCTTCGTCTCAGGAGCCCCAAGGCTCCCAATCATTACGAAAGGGAGCCTCAGGGCTCCTGAGAATCCATCAGTAGAGGCCTTTTCATTTGGCCTCTGCTGATCAAAGATTCGGCGAAGCCATTCTTCGTCTCAGGAGCCCCAAGGCTCCCAATCATTACGAAAGGGAGCCTCAGGGCTCCTGAGAATCCATCAGTAGAGGCCTTTTCATTTGGCCTCTGCTGATCAAAGATTCGGCGAAGCCATTCTTCGTCTCAGGAGCCCCAAGGCTCCCAATCATTACGAAAGGGAGCCTCAGGGCTCCTGAGAAACCTCTTTGAGAAGGTTTTCTTTAAGAAAACCTTCTCAAAGATGATTGTCAGCATTCACTCAAAATCTACCAAGAGTTTCAAAGTTTCAAATCTATCTGAAATGAAGCTTTGAATCTCTTGTATATCTAATTGTAGAGGTACCTTTTCAAAATGTCTTCTATTGATTAAATTTAATCAGTAAAAGTCATTTTGAAAAGGTACATCTCTATAATTGCTATTGAGCATTCACTCTTGGAACCTTGGAGCTCTTGTGTAGTGCATGAAAACTCCAAGATTCTAGAATAAAACATATATCATAGACATAATTTCTTCAAATATAATTTAAGGTTATTTTTTAAAAAATTAGAACAGCGTAATTTAAGGTTATTGAAAAGTGACACTTGACAAATTTATCCCGCACTCTTCAAAAATAAGGAAATTTTGATAAATATCCTCATCGCTATTATCATAAAAGATTCAATATCCCTTTCGATATTTAATGACAAATTTGAAAAGGTGTTTGAAATTCTTTCGGATTTTGTTGAATTTAACCCAAAATTTATTATTAATTGTTTACAAGAAATTTTATTTAACTCTTCTTGTAAAGAAAACTTTGCCAATATTTTGAATGCATTTGAAAATTCCGAGCTTAGAATATATTTGGATGAATGCGAAGATGAAATCGATCCTGAAATTTTTGACTCTCTCAAAAATATGTATTCAATTTTAAATGAATCTAATTCTCATCAATAATAACATATGAATAAAAAATAAATGGATTTAATTTTTTTTATCAGTTTCAATAGATTACAGTTATTTTTATTTTCTACAATATCTCATTACCAAATCGTTTTAACTCTTTGTATATCAAAGAATAATAATAAGTGACCTGTAATAACCATACTCATAATGGATTAGACCTCAAATTATTTAAAATGTCAATTCAATATTATTAAATTACAATTTCTTTTATTCTAATAGATTTTAACTAGCCAATCATGATTACAAATATTGTAGCCTTCATTAACTCATAATATCGAAGAATATAACTTATATTCATGGACAATTTGTGATTAATTTCCAATAATATATAAAACCGACTCAAATTAATCATGTTGGCATTAGCGCGCATCGATGCTCAATCTACCTGTAGTATTATAAGCTTATATTCCTATTTTTCAGCATTAAAATTGTGAATTACGTAATTTTGTCATAGTTTTACGTAATTTTAATTTTTTTTGATAAGAAAAAAATGACTTTAAGAAAAAACGAGATCACTCATAATCTTTTTCTCAGAAAACTGCAGAGTATACAACAAATGTACTCAAACGTGCATTAAGCACAATACCTGGTCCCCATTTCGCTCTATGGACCGATAATGGTACAAAAAATAAAGAAAAATTGCAAAAACGTTCCCACTTTTTGAGAGGGATGTTTTGCAAAATAATTTTATGGACATCTCTGGAAAGTTTCATTTCAGTTTGATAATATATCCAACACCTATATAGAAGAGCCTTGCTGATTTGACCTGAAAGAGCGAAAGTTAGTTTTTTGATTTGAAAACCCTGCAATTTAATATTGTTAAGGACTCAATGTAGAAATATGATATAATATCATGTAGAGATCAATCATCTTCCAAAAATCTTCTATGTATGAAAGAAAAAAATTTGCAAAACGTACCTCTCAAGAAGTGGGAACGTTTTGCACACTCTCGAAAATAAAACACAATTTCATTAATTATTATGCGAAAGGGGAATTGAACATATTTTTATTCAACCAGATAATCCTCAGGCCAACAGATTTCGCAAAGAGAATTTCCCCAAACAGTAAGATTTTTCAAAAAAAAGAAATATAATGCGAAGAATTAAGATTAATCACCGAAAAAACAACTGATTTTACTTACTTTAATGATTTTGAAGATATGCAAATTATCAGGAAGAAAGCTCAATATAACAAATAAAATAATATTCTAATTTGCAAGAATGGGTTTAATGACTACGCACAAATACATAGCCTCATACATATCAACAAAGGTCTTGGGTCTCCGAGGTTCTCAATTTCATCAGAAACCGCTATATGATAACCAAGCTTACTCAGATCTACACATAAATACATAGCCTCATACATATCAACAAAGGTCTCTCTACTCTTAAGTTCCAATTCCCAAAATTTTATTTTTATATTTATTGGCAAAAGGTAAAAGTTCCAAATTATCGTATCGTTAATTTTTAATTTGCTTTCAAATTATATTTTTTGTACTTACGTTCAATTTTTATTTTTAATAAATTATTTATATTAAAATTTCGAAATATTCATAAATACATTCAATTCATATAATAATAGTCAATATCATCGTTTTGAGAAGATCAGATCCTACACAAAAACCATGGAGAGGATTGTATTTTCAATGTATGCCTCTGGTCGAGCACTAAAAGCAAAAGCTAGACAGTTTTTAACCTGTATAATAAAAATGTATCATATATCTTTTTGGAAAATAAAAACAAATTTTTATTTATTCAATATTATATAAAAAGGTGTTGATATTGCAGGTTTTTCAGTATGTTTTCCATCCCAATAAAACTCAATATTAATCGATATATCTGAAAAATACGAGGTGTCAAAGTGGTGAATTTCACCTCACTTCGTTTTGCTCCATTAAATTGACTCAATTTCATCCCTTTGCTGAGAATTTTTGTATTTGGAGGATAATAATCTAAATAATTCGAAATATTTGTTACAATAACTATCAGTGCTTGATTTAATGTTTGAATTTGATTGCTTCAAATTGCGCAATTTTAAGTAATTCGGCGTCAGATGTTAATTTTTTGCAAGAAGAATTAAATATATATGTGGGATTTGGTATTGCGTTTGATGTTTTGTTTGTTAATTCGTTGGATAAGGCTTTATCTGGGTTCCACGGATGAATACCATACTGATGCATTGACTTAATCACAAGCATCAATTAAAATTCTTACAATTTTTAACCTTGGTTTTGGGGTATTTGATAAATTATCTTGCTCATATGTGTAAAGCGGAACATATTTTAACCTGTTATTCTTTGATCTCAAAGATGCTGCACATCCTACATCAAATAACTGGAGAACTACTGTGCAGTAAGCTGGAAATGTCAAGAGTTCAATTCTGAAGAGACTCAAAAGTTTGCAAGTAAAATAACTTACTCGGCTGATATGATTATCACCGAATACGATATTATGCTGAGCTGCTGTGATAGCATCAAGACTTGAGCGATATCTCTGGATTTCGATAATAAAAGTTAAATTAAAGATATCCCATATCTTCTTTGTCATCCATCCATAAGATTGTCCTGTAAGGAATGCTCTCACGGAGCGGAGTTCCTGTGAACAATTTTATATTCCTGGAACAATAATAAATGGTTTCATCCGGTATCCTTCAGAATTATATGGGAAGATACTAGTAACAAGCACAAATTCATGCTCTTCTTTGGTTAAAGGAGGGTTGCTTTCAGTGCAGATAACTTTGTAACGCTTTGATGAAGCAGAGATGTTTCATAAATACTCCACTTATTCCATGGATCAATTCCTGCCGTATACTGAAATTAATGTAAGAAGTTAGCAACTGTTGCTGTGTTACAGTACTTTGCTCGTTTTTCCTCATTTTCTTTTGAGCTTTTGATCTCAATGTTGAGATCAGAGCAAACTCTGTTTAACCATGATCTTGAGGGGAGATATACTTCTAGCGAAGTAAACAATTCTTTTTCCTCTTGTTGGAAATTCGTCTGGATGAACAAGGCCAGCTAGATATAAAGCTCTGCTGTATCTATACTCCAGTAATTCGTAGGCAATCTGATAAGCTTCGATTACCTTTTCACATGCAAGACCTTTTGCTCTTTGATTGATTTCACCATAAAAATCAAGTAATTCGACCTCTGAAAGATACGATGGTTCTCCACCATTACATGTGGTTGTCCATACATTTTCCGCAATTGTATGTCGCAACTCTGCAGTTATTGAATCATCGCGTTCCATGTGAAATTCATCTTTGTTATCAGTGTAGCACTTTTTGTTTAGTCTTCTTTTGAAGATTTTACGTTGAATACGAGACAAAACTGCTTTTTCTCAATGAAGTTTACATTTGGCTTTAATGTAATTAAGACTTTTCATGTCACTTTTTGTAAAGTTCATTTTCGGTACGGAACAAATGCATATATTAATGCATTAATTCTAAATGTAATAAATTTTGTATCTTTGAAAATTTCAAAGTTAAAAAAAATTGGACTAATATTATTCGTCTTCAAATGTACTATGCAAATTAAAGTTTTTGGGCTATGGATTCTGTGGGATAAGATTATTGAAATTTTGGATGTTCCTCGAATTGGCCAGAGATTCGAGTGTCAATGCCTTGTTCCATAACATAGTAATTGTGTTTGTGACTGAGCATATTTTTTTCTAAAATATAGAGATTAAAATTGTAAAAATCTTCATTTAAGGAGTTCCTGTTAAATGATTGTGACTTGATTATATTTGTGTCGTTTTTGGTAGTCTCTTTATTCGATTTTGATGAATTTATGTTCGAAATTCGGTATTTAACTAATAAGATTCAGAGTAAAACACTGGAAATCGGATATTCTCTATGCCAATGAACTGGACAATCTGTGTGTTTGGGAGGTGAAATTCCAAATTTTTTTGAAATCCCGAAAATGAAGATCAACCCTTTATTTTTGATTAAGATATTTTACAATTTCAGATTTTTTTGAATACTTTTGATTCGGTTTTGTTAAAAGCATATCAGCTAACTTGTTTTAAAAATCACATATTTTTATGTGGTAAGACGAAATGATGGAAGTGAGGCATATCTCAATATTTTCACCAGATCTTCAGGCATTTAGCATGGATATATAATTGTTATCATGATTTGTATTTAGTAATATTATTTAATCCAACTTATCAAAGCTAAACAAGATAAGAAATGCGTTTTAATTTTTTTTTCAAACAAAATTGAACAAAAAATACACTTAGAAGATATATTTCTTTAAGTTATTTATAGTAATGGAAATAATATGGTATATCTATCATTAACATATAAGCAGATCATACCTCTCTTGTGCCATGCAATTATGAATTAAGAATTTTGTAAATTCAACTGTATATAATAATCTTTTAATTGAAAAACATCATCAGACCAAGAGATGTTAATCATGTGCATCTAATATAATTGTTTTTGTCTAGTGTTGAAAACAGAAATTCATCAAAAGTGACACCTCAGAAAAGCTATAATATTGAATTTTTGGAACTTTTGATAGAGCACGTTTTTAAATATTAATTAAAGTAAATGTATATTTCGTAAAGATTCTTTTTAATAAAAAATAAAATTTTGAAGAAGAACACAAAATCTTCTGAAAAATAATATCACATAAACTCATATTATTTTCTAATATATAACTATTTTATATAAAAATCAAATTCAATGATCTTAAAAGCGAAGGATAAACCTCAAAATTTACGAATATAATGAGTGGGAATATAATGCTTATCTATCATAAAACCATATGAAATATCAATTTTTGCTTTACGCCTAATTTTTGACGACAATTAGCAAAAAATGTTAAATGTTAACACTCAGTCCATTTGAATATGAAAAATAAAATTGACTTTGATTAAATGTTTTTATTTATCATGCAATTCTTCTTGCGACCAAAGATTTGAATAAAATTTCAAAAAATAAGATAGCTTAAAAATAATATACGGTAGTGTTTACTAATAGATGAATAGTATATAAATTCTATTAAAATGGATTTGATCCAAAAAGATATATAAAATTTGATCATAAATAAAATTGTTTAGAAGTCATTTAAAATGATGTAATTATTCAAATTTTGCTAAAACCCATTCCTCTTTGATATATAACTCCCATTTTTGCATTTCTGGCTCGTACCAAAATTTTGAAACTTCGAATAATTCGTTAGGAGTGTAATTACTATTCGTTTTTGGATTAATATCGAGAGATAAATGTGGTGTATTGTTGTATTTTTCAATGAACTGCTGAACTGAGTCCTTGATTTGTTGAATATCATCCAACTCGTCTGGCAAAAACTTTTCTAAGCTTGGCCACAGGCGCTCCACCTTGCCGTTCTGTCTTGGCATATACGGCAAGGTGTGCTTCCAAACTATTCCGTTTTCCTGCATAACCTGGCCGAATTCACCGCGGTTTTCACCGCCGTTATCGGTCCAGATGCAGTAAGGGATAAACTCCTCTAAAAGTTTTCTTAAAATATTCGCTGTTGAGTTGGAAGACTTGTTTTTCAATAATTTAGTTTTGAGAACTTTACGTGTCATATCATTCAATATGGCAAAGAATGGAAAAGAAACATTACCGTGAAGGTAATGAATATCGCAGTGCCATATCAAATTCTTTGATATGGCACGATATTTGGTAGGTGGATCTGCTGGTTTGTAATCTCTTTTTGAAGATAAACCTGATTCCATCATAAATTTTTCCACTTGATGAGGCTTTATTTTTTGTAAATTGTCAAAAATTTGATCTTTTGTCAAATCTTCTATATTTTCAAATTCTTTTGCAATTTCTTCTTTTTCTTTCTCACAATCGGGATTTTGAACAATATTTTGAAACCTTTTAATCAATAAATAAGTTTTTGAAATTCCTCCTTTATATTGTGAAACACAAGAATTAATTAATTGTTTTTGTTCAAATGTTGGTGGATTTGGTTTTCTGCCGCGACTAACTTTTGGTAATTCGATTTCTTGAAGTTGAAATGCTCTTCTTATTGTATTTTCGGCAACATTCAATTTAATTTTACCATTTTCCAATTCAACTTCCTTTCCCACACTTTTGTAATATTCACCTTCTTCTATTCTTCTTTTAGCTTCAAATAGCCATTCTCTGTTTATAGATTTGGCAGTAGTCATAAAAGTGGTCCTTCTTTTGTGATAAGATTCAAATTTGAATGTGGATGATAAATAAAAATCAAAAATAATTGTTATAATTTAAATGAAGAAGTAATTTAAAACGATTTTATTTATGATCAAATTTTATATATTTTTTTGGATCAAATCCATTTTAATAGAATTTATATACTATTCATCTATTAGTAAACACTACCGTATATTATTTTTTAAGCTATCTTATTTTTTGAACTTTTATTCAAATCTTTGGTCGCAAGAAGAATTGCATGATAAATAAAAACATTTAATCAAAGTCAATTTTATTTTTCATATTCAAATGGACTGAGTGTTAACATTTAACATTTTTTGCTAATTGTCGTCAAAAATTAGGCGTAAAGCAAAAATTGATATTTCATATGGTTTTATGATAGATAAGCATTATATTCCCACTCATTATATTCGTAAATTTTGAGGTTTATCCTTCGCTTTTAAGATCATTGAATTTGATTTTTATATAAAATAGTTATATATTAGAAAATAATATGAGTTTATGTGATATTATTTTTCAGAAGATTTCATTCTATATGCCTATGAAAAGTACTCTCAAAACTAACTTTTTCCTAATTATAATTAAATCTAGAATATTGTATTATGCTTAGTGTTATTTCATTTTTCTCATTCAATTTAGAATTTACAAATGTCAAAAATTGAGAGCTGTCACTTTTGATGAATTTCTGTTTATTACATAGCATTAATAAAAAAATCATTTGTTCTGATTAATATTTATCCAATAATAATATATATTCATTTTTGAATTTAATTAGCTTTTTTAAAGCTTAATATTTAATAATATTATTATTCAACATTCTTAATAAAATAAGATATATGCTTTATGTCTAATATATGTTTTGTAGAAATTTCGAGGAAATATCAAGGTTTCAACATCACTTCACTTCCACCATTTCGTCTTACGAAAGTTTAATTGTATGATTAAATACTTGGGCCATTCTAATATTTCATCTTTTTGAAATCGATTTTGCTCAATAGGATATGTATTAAAATATTTTTCCAATGCATCCAATAAATTATCCGTGCCATTTATTGATATATCAAGAAAGTCGTTTTGTTTTGTTTCTATCGGGGTAATACGATGTGAAAAGTGACAAAAATATACTATGATTTATATTTCATTGTATAATAAAGTCGAGAAGGGAGTCCTAACCTTAAGAAAGGGCTCTCTTCTCGACTTTCTGCTGCAATCTCACTCGAA
>NC_067206.1:20988623-21058444 GCF_026262505.1 Trichomonas vaginalis G3 | reverse complement strand
GGATTCTCAGGAGCCCTGAGGCTCCCTTTCGTAATGATTGGGAGCCTTGGGGCTCCTGAGACGAAGAATGGCTTCGCCGAATCTTTGATCAGCAGAGGCCAAATGAAAAGGCCTCTACTGATGGATTCTCAGGAGCCCTGAGGCTCCCTTTCGTAATGATTGGGAGCCTTGGGGCTCCTGAGACGAAGAATGGCTTCGCCGAATCTTTGATCAGCAGAGGCCAAATGAAAAGGCCTCTACTGATGGATTCTCAGGAGCCCTGAGGCTCCCTTTCGTAATGATTGGGAGCCTTGGGGCTCCTGAGACGAAGAATGGCTTCGCCGAATCTTTGATCAGCAGAGGCCAAATGAAAAGGCCTCTGCTGATGGATTCTCAGGAGCCCTGAGGCTCCCTTTCGTAATGATTGGGAGCCTTGGGGCTCCTGCAGCAGAGTATCGCTCCGCTCCATTAATTTTTTTTAAAAAAAAGTGCCGTGTGGCAAATTTGTCCTGTTCCCTCTCCTAACACATAACTCCACAACTACCCAAGTACTATATTGCCACTCCTTCCCGCATTGCATTTGAGAAACATTAAAAGTGGTGACAAGTGCACTTGCCATGGCATATTGTTGCGCGTATATACTACTTCTAATGAAAGAAGCAGTATATACGCGCAATTCGAGTGAGATTGCAGCAGAAAGTCGAGAAGAGAGCCCTTTCTTAAGGTTAGGACTCCCTTCTCGACTTTATTATACAATGAAATATAAATCATAGTATTTTTTGTCACTTTTCACATCGTATTACCCCGATAGAAACAAAACAAAACGACTTTCTTGATATATCAATAAATGGCACGGATAATTTATTGGATGCATTGGAAAAATATTTTAATACATATCCTATTGAGCAAAATCGATTTCAAAAAGATGAAATATTAGAATGGCCCAAGTATTTAATCATACAATTAAACTTTCGTAAGACGAAATGGTGAAGTGAAGTGATGTTGAAACCTTGATATTTCCTCGAAATTTCTACAAAACATATATTAGACATAAAGCATATATCTTATTTTATTAAGAATGTTGAATAATAATATTATTAAATATTAAGCTTTAAAAAAGCTAATTAAATTCAAAAATGAATATATATTATTATTGGATAAATATTAATCAGAACAAATGATTTTTTTATTAATGCTATGTAATAAACAGAAATTCATCAAAAGTGACAGCTCTCAATTTTTGACATTTGTAAATTCTAAATTGAATGAGAAAAATGAAATAACACTAAGCATAATACAATATTCTAGATTTAATTATAATTAGGAAAAAGTTAGTTTTGAGAGTACTTTTCATAGGCATATAGAATGAAATCTTCTGAAAAATAATATCACATAAACTCATATTATTTTCTAATATATAACTTTTTATATAAAAATCAAATTCAATGATCTTAAAAGCGAAGGATAAACCTCAAAATTTACGAATATAATGAGTGGGAATATAATGCTTATCTATCATAAAACCATATGAAATATCAATTTTTGCTTTACGCCTAATTTTTGACGACAATTAGCAAAAAATGTTAAATGTTAACACTCAGTCCATTTGAATATGAAAAATAAAATTGACTTTGATTAAATGTTTTTATTTATCATGCAATTCTTCTTGCGACCAAAGATTTGAATAAAATTTCAAAAAATAAGATAGCTTAAAAATAATATACGGTAGTGTTTACTAATAGATGAATAGTATATAAATTCTATTAAAATGGATTTGATCCAAAAAAATATATAAAATTTGATCATAAATAAAATCGTTTTAAATTACTTCTTCATTTAAATTATAACAATTATTTTTGATTTTTATTTATCATCCACATTCAAATTTGAATCTTATCACAAAAGAAGGACCACTTTTATGACTACTGCCAAATCTATAAACAGAGAATGGCTATTTGAAGCTAAAAGAAGAATAGAAGAAGGTGAATATTACAAAAGTGTGGGAAAGGAAGTTGAATTGGAAAATGGTAAAATTAAATTGAATGTTGCCGAAAATACAATAAGAAGAGCATTTCAACTTCAAGAAATCGAATTACCAAAAGTTAGTCGCGGCAGAAAACCAAATCCACCAACATTTGAACAAAAACAATTAATTAATTCTTGTGTTTCACAATATAAAGGAGGAATTTCAAAAACTTATTTATTGATTAAAAGGTTTCAAAATATTGTTCAAAATCCCGATTGTGAGAAAGAAAAAGAAGAAATTGCAAAAGAATTTGAAAATATAGAAGATTTGACAAAAGATCAAATTTTTGACAATTTACAAAAAATAAAGCCTCATCAAGTGGAAAAATTTATGATGGAATCAGGTTTATCTTCAAAAAGAGATTACAAACCAGCAGATCCACCTACCAAATATCGTGCCATATCAAAGAATTTGATATGGCACTGCGATATTCATTACCTTCACGGTAATGTTTCTTTTCCATTCTTTGCCATATTGAATGATATGACACGTAAAGTTCTCAAAACTAAATTATTGAAAAACAAGTCTTCCAACTCAACAGCGAATATTTTAAGAAAACTTTTAGAGGAGTTTATCCCTTACTGCATCTGGACCGATAACGGCGGTGAAAACCGCGGTGAATTCGGCCAGGTTATGCAGGAAAACGGAATAGTTTGGAAGCACACCTTGCCGTATATGCCAAGACAGAACGGCAAGGTGGAGCGCCTGTGGCCAAGCTTAGAAAAGTTTTTGCCAGACGAGTTGGATGATATTCAACAAATCAAGGACTCAGTTCAGCAGTTCATTGAAAAATACAACAATACACCACATTTATCTCTCGATATTAATCCAAAATCGAATAGTAATTACACTCCTAACGAATTATTCGAAGTTTCAAAATTTTGGTACGAGCCAGAAATGCAAAAATGGGAGTTATATATCAAAGAGGAATGGGTTTTAGCAAAATTGAATAATTACATCATTTTAAATGACTTCTAAACAATTTTATTTATGATCAAATTTTATATATCTTTTGGATCAAATCCATTTTAATAGAATTTATATACTATTCATCTATTAGTAAACACTACCGTATATTATTTTTAAGCTATCTTATTTTTTTGAAATTTTATTCAAATCTTTGGTCGCAAGAAGAATTGCATGATAAATAAAAACATTTAATCAAAGTCAATTTTATTTTTCATATTCAAATGGACTGAGTGTTAACATTTAACATTTTTTGCTAATTGTCGTCAAAAATTAGGCGTAAAGCAAAAATTGATATTTCATATGGTTTTATGATAGATAAGCATTATATTCCCACTCATTATATTCGTAAATTTTGAGGTTTATCCTTCGCTTTTAAGATCATTGAATTTGATTTTTATATAAAATAGTTATATATTAGAAATAATATGAGTTTATGTGATATTATTTTTCAGAAGATTTTGTGTTCTTCTTCAAAATTTTATTTTTTATTAAAAGAATCTTTACAAAATATACATTTACTTTAATTAATATTTAAAAACGTGCTCTATCAAAAGTTCCAAAAATTCAATATTATAGCTTTTCTGAGGTGTCACTTTTGATGAATTTCTTGTTTTCAACACTAGACAAAAACAATTATATTAGATGCACATGATTAACATCTCTTGGTCTGATGTGTTTTTCAATTAAAAGATTATTATATACAGTTGAATTTACAAAATTCTTAATTCATAATTGCATGGCACAAGAGAGGTATGATCTGCTTATATGTTAATGATAGATATACCATATTATTTCCATTACTATAAATAACTTAAAGAAATATATCTTCTAAGTGTATTTTTTGTTCAATTTTGTTTGAAAAAAAAATTAAAACGCATTTCTTATCTTGTTTAGCTTTGATAAGTTGGATTAAATAATATTACTAAATACAAATCATGATAACAATTATATATCCATGCTAAATGCCTGAAGATCTGGTGAAAATATTGAGATATGCCTCACTTCCATCATTTCGTCTTACCACATAAAAATATGTGATTTTTAAAACAAGTTAGCTGATATGCTTTTAACAAAACCGAATCAAAAGTATTCAAAAAAATCTGAAATTGTAAAATATCTTAATCAAAAATAAAGGGTTGATCTTCATTTTCGGGATTTCAAAAAAATTTGGAATTTCACCTCCCAAACACACAGATTGTCCAGTTCATTGGCATAGAGAATATCCGATTTCCAGTGTTTTACTCTGAATCTTATTAGTTAAATACCGAATTTCGAACATAAATTCATCAAAATCGAATAAAGAGACTACCAAAAACGACACAAATATAATCAAGTCACAATCATTTAACAGGAACTCCTTAAATGAAGATTTTTACAATTTTAATCTCTATATTTTAGAAAAAAATATGCTCAGTCACAAACACAATTACTATGTTATGGAACAAGGCATTGACACTCGAATCTCTGGCCAATTCGAGGAACATCCAAAATTTCAATAATCTTATCCCACAGAATCCATAGCCCAAAAACTTTAATTTGCATAGTACATTTGAAGACGAATAATATTAGTCCAATTTTTTTTAACTTTGAAATTTTCAAAGATACAAAATTTATTACATTTAGAATTAATGCATTAATATATGCATTTGTTCCGTACCGAAAATGAACTTTACAAAAAGTGACATGAAAAGTCTTAATTACATTAAAGCCAAATGTAAACTTCATTGAGAAAAAGCAGTTTTGTCTCGTATTCAACGTAAAATCTTCAAAAGAAGACTAAACAAAAAGTGCTACACTGATAACAAAGATGAATTTCACATGGAACGCGATGATTCAATAACTGCAGAGTTGCGACATACAATTGCGGAAAATGTATGGACAACCACATGTAATGGTGGAGAACCATCGTATCTTTCAGAGGTCGAATTACTTGATTTTTATGGTGAAATCAATCAAAGAGCAAAAGGTCTTGCATGTGAAAAGGTAATCGAAGCTTATCAGATTGCCTACGAATTACTGGAGTATAGATACAGCAGAGCTTTATATCTAGCTGGCCTTGTTCATCCAGACGAATTTCCAACAAGAGGAAAAAGAATTGTTTACTTCGCTAGAAGTATATCTCCCCTCAAGATCATGGTTAAACAGAGTTTGCTCTGATCTCAACATTGAGATCAAAAGCTCAAAAGAAAATGAGGAAAAACGAGCAAAGTACTGTAACACAGCAACAGTTGCTAACTTCTTACATTAATTTCAGTATACGGCAGGAATTGATCCATGGAATAAGTGGAGTATTTATGAAACATCTCTGCTTCATCAAAGCGTTACAAAGTTATCTGCACTGAAAGCAACCCTCCTTTAACCAAAGAAGAGCATGAATTTGTGCTTGTTACTAGTATCTTCCCATATAATTCTGAAGGATACCGGATGAAACCATTTATTATTGTTCCAGGAATATAAAATTGTTCACAGGAACTCCGCTCCGTGAGAGCATTCCTTACAGGACAATCTTATGGATGGATGACAAAGAAGATATGGGATATCTTTAATTTAACTTTTATTATCGAAATCCAGAGATATCGCTCAAGTCTTGATGCTATCACAGCAGCTCAGCATAATATCGTATTCGGTGATAATCATATCAGCCGAGTAAGTTATTTTACTTGCAAACTTTTGAGTCTCTTCAGAATTGAACTCTTGACATTTCCAGCTTACTGCACAGTAGTTCTCCAGTTATTTGATGTAGGATGTGCAGCATCTTTGAGATAATCAAAGAATAACAGGTTAAAATATGTTCCGCTTTACACATATGAGCAAGATAATTTATCAAATACCCCAAAACCAAGGTTAAAAATTGTAAGAATTTTAATTGATGCTTGTGATTAAGTCAATGCATCAGTATGGTATTCATCCGTGGAACCCAGATAAAGCCTTATCCAACGAATTAACAAACAAAACATCAAACGCAATACCAAATCCCACATATATATTTAATTCTTCTTGCAAAAAATTAACATCTGACGCCGAATTACTTAAAATTGCGCAATTTGAAGCAATCAAATTCAAACATTAAATCAAGCACTGATAGTTATTGTAACAAATATTTCGAATTATTTAGATTATTATCCTCCAAATACAAAAATTCTCAGCAAAGGGATGAAATTGAGTCAATTTAATGGAGCAAAACGAAGTGAGGTGAAATTCACCACTTTGACACCTCGTATTTTTCAGATATATCGATTAATATTGAGTTTTATTGGGATGGAAAACATACTGAAAAACCTGCAATATCAACACCTTTTTATATAATATTGAATAAATAAAAATTTGTTTTTATTTTCCAAAAAGATATATGATACATTTTTATTATACAGGTTAAAAACTGTCTAGCTTTTGCTTTTAGTGCTCGACCAGAGGCATACATTGAAAATACAATCCTCTCCATGGTTTTTGTGTAGGATCTGATCTTCTCAAAACGATGATATTGACTATTATTATATGAATTGAATGTATTTATGAATATTTCGAAATTTTAATATAAATAATTTATTAAAAATAAAAATTGAACGTAAGTACAAAAAATATAATAATTGAAAGCAAATTAAAAATTAACGATACGATAATTTGGAACTTTTACCTTTTGCCAATAAATATAAAAATAAAATTTTGGGAATTGGAACTTAAGAGTAGAGAGACCTTTGTTGATATGTATGAGGCTATGTATTTATGTGTAGATCTGAGTAAGCTTGGTTATCATATAGCGGTTTCTGATGAAATTGAGAACCTCGGAGACCCAAGACCTTTGTTGATATGTATGAGGCTATGTATTTGTGCGTAGTCATTAAACCCATTCTTGCAAATTAGAATATTATTTTATTTGTTATATTGAGCTTTCTTCCTGATAATTTGCATATCTTCAAAATCATTAAAGTAAGTAAAATCAGTTGTTTTTTCGGTGATTAATCTTAATTCTTCGCATTATATTTCTTTTTTTTGAAAAATCTTACTGTTTGGGGAAATTCTCTTTGCGAAATCTGTTGGCCTGAGGATTATCTGGTTGAATAAAAATATGTTCAATTCCCCTTTCGCATAATAATTAATGAAATTTGTGTTTTATTTTCGAGAGTGTGCAAAACGTTCCCACTTCTTGAGAGGTACGTTTTGCAAATTTTTTTCTTTCATACATAGAAGATTTTTGGAAGATGATTGATCTCTACATGATATTATATCATATTTCTACATTGAGTCCTTAACAATATTAAATTGCAGGGTTTTCAAATCAAAAAACTAACTTTCGCTCTTTCAGGTCAAATCAGCAAGGCTCTTCTATATAGGTGTTGGATATATTATCAAACTGAAATGAAACTTTCCAGAGATGTCCATAAAATTATTTTGCAAAACATCCCTCTCAAAAAGTGGGAACGTTTTTGCAATTTTTCTTTATTTTTTGTACCATTATCGGTCCATAGAGCGAAATGGGGACCAGGTATTGTGCTTAATGCACGTTTGAGTACATTTGTTGTATACTCTGCAGTTTTCTGAGAAAAAGATTATGAGTGATCTCGTTTTTTCTTAAAGTCATTTTTTTCTTATCAAAAAAAATTAAAATTACGTAAAACTATGACAAAATTACGTAATTCACAATTTTAATGCTGAAAAATAGGAATATAAGCTTATAATACTACAGGTAGATTGAGCATCGATGCGCGCTAATGCCAACATGATTAATTTGAGTCGGTTTTATATATTATTGGAAATTAATCACAAATTGTCCATGAATATAAGTTATATTCTTCGATATTATGAGTTAATGAAGGCTACAATATTTGTAATCATGATTGGCTAGTTAAAATCTATTAGAATAAAAGAAATTGTAATTTAATAATATTGAATTGACATTTTAAATAATTTGAGGTCTAATCCATTATGAGTATGGTTATTACAGGTCACTTATTATTATTCTTTGATATACAAAGAGTTAAAACGATTTGGTAATGAGATATTGTAGAAAATAAAAATAACTGTAATCTATTGAAACTGATAAAAAAAATTAAATCCATTTATTTTTTATTCATATGTTATTATTGATGAGAATTAGATTCATTTAAAATTGAATACATATTTTTGAGAGAGTCAAAAATTTCAGGATCGATTTCATCTTCGCATTCATCCAAATATATTCTAAGCTCGGAATTTTCAAATGCATTCAAAATATTGGCAAAGTTTTCTTTACAAGAAGAGTTAAATAAAATTTCTTGTAAACAATTAATAATAAATTTTGGGTTAAATTCAACAAAATCCGAAAGAATTTCAAACACCTTTTCAAATTTGTCATTAAATATCGAAAGGGATATTGAATCTTTTATGATAATAGCGATGAGGATATTTATCAAAATTTCCTTATTTTTGAGAGTGCTAATTTGTCAGTGTCACTTTTCAATAACCTTTAAATCCTTCAATTTTTTAAAAAATAACCTTAAATTATATTTGAAGAAATTATGTCTATGATATATGTTTTATTCTAGAATCTTGGAGTTTTCATGCACTACACAAGAGCTCCAAGGTTCCAAGAGTGAATGCTCAATAGCAATTATAGAGATGTACCTTTTCAAAATGACTTTTACTGATTAAATTTAATCAATAGAAGACATTTTGAAAAGGTACCTCTACAATTAGATATACAAGAGATTCAAAGCTTCATTTCAGATAGATTTGAAACTTTGAAACTCTTGGTAGATTTTGAGTGAATGCTGACAATCATCTTTGAGAAGGTTTTCTTAAAGAAAACCTTCTCAAAGAGGTTTCTCAGGAGCCCTGAGGCTCCCTTTCGTAATGATTGGGAGCCTTGGGGCTCCTGAGACGAAGAATGGCTTCGCCGAATCTTTGATCAGCAGAGGCCAAATGAAAAGGCCTCTACTGATGGATTCTCAGGAGCCCTGAGGCTCCCTTTCGTAATGATTGGGAGCCTTGGGGCTCCTGAGACGAAGAATGGCTTCGCCGAATCTTTGATCAGCAGAGGCCAAATGAAAAGGCCTCTACTGATGGATTCTCAGGAGCCCTGAGGCTCCCTTTCGTAATGATTGGGAGCCTTGGGGCTCCTGAGACGAAGAATGGCTTCGCCGAATCTTTGATCAGCAGAGGCCAAATGAAAAGGCCTCTGCTGATGGATTCTCAGGAGCCCTGAGGCTCCCTTTCGTAATGATTGGGAGCCTTGGGGCTCCTGAGACGAAGAATGGCTTCGCCGAATCTTTGATCAGCAGAGGCCAAATGAAAAGGCCTCTACTGATGGATTCTCAGGAGCCCTGAGGCTCCCTTTCGTAATGATTGGGAGCCTTGGGGCTCCTGAGACGAAGAATGGCTTCGCCGAATCTTTGATCAGCAGAGGCCAAATGAAAAGGCCTCTGCTGATGGATTCTCAGGAGCCCTGAGGCTCCCTTTCGTAATGATTGGGAGCCTTGGGGCTCCTGAGACGAAGAATGGCTTCGCCGAATCTTTGATCAGCAGAGGCCAAATGAAAAGGCCTCTGCTGATGGATTCTCAGGAGCCCTGAGGCTCCCTTTCGTAATGATTGGGAGCCTTGGGGCTCCTGCAGCAGAGTATCGCTCCGCTCCATTAATTTTTTTTAAAAAAAAGTGCCGTGTGGCAAATTTGTCCTGTTCCCTCTCCTAACACATAACTCCACAACTACCCAAGTACTATATTGCCACTCCTTCCCGCATTGCATTTGAGAAACATTAAAAGTGGCGACAAGTGCACTTGCCATGGCATATTGTTGCGCGTATATACTACTTCTAATGAAAGAAGCAGTATATACGCGCAATTCGAGTGAGATTGCAGCAGAAAGTCGAGAAGAGAGCCCTTTCTTAAGGTTAGGACTCCCTTCTCGACTTTATTATACAATGAAATATAAATCATAGTATATTTTTGTCACTTTTCACATCGTATTACCCCGATAGAAACAAAACAAAACGACTTTCTTGATATATCAATAAATGGCACGGATAATTTATTGGATGCATTGGAAAAATATTTTAATACATATCCTATTGAGCAAAATCGATTTCAAAAAGATGAAATATTAGAATGGCCCAAGTATTTAATCATACAATTAAACTTTCGTAAGACGAAATGGTGGAAGTGAAGTGATGTTGAAACCTTGATATTTCCTCGAAATTTCTACAAAACATATATTAGACATAAAGCATATATCTTATTTTATTAAGAATGTTGAATAATAATATTATTAAATATTAAGCTTTAAAAAAGCTAATTAAATTCAAAAATGAATATATATTATTATTGGATAAATATTAATCAGAACAAATGATTTTTTTATTAATGCTATGTAATAAACAGAAATTCATCAAAAGTGACAGCTCTCAATTTTTGACATTTGTAAATTCTAAATTGAATGAGAAAAATGAAATAACACTAAGCATAATACAATATTCTAGATTTAATTATAATTAGGAAAAAGTTAGTTTTGAGAGTACTTTTCATAGGCATATAGAATGAAATCTTCTGAAAAATAATATCACATAAACTCATATTATTTTCTAATATATAACTATTTTATATAAAAATCAAATTCAATGATCTTAAAAGCGAAGGATAAACCTCAAAATTTACGAATATAATGAGTGGGAATATAATGCTTATCTATCATAAAACCATATGAAATATCAATTTTTGCTTTACGCCTAATTTTTGACGACAATTAGCAAAAAATGTTAAATGTTAACACTCAGTCCATTTGAATATGAAAAATAAAATTGACTTTGATTAAATGTTTTTATTTATCATGCAATTCTTCTTGCGACCAAAGATTTGAATAAAAGTTCAAAAAATAAGATAGCTTAAAAAATAATATACGGTAGTGTTTACTAATAGATGAATAGTATATAAATTCTATTAAAATGGATTTGATCCAAAAAATATATAAAATTTGATCATAAATAAAATCGTTTTAAATTACTTCTTCATTTAAATTATAACAATTATTTTTGATTTTTATTTATCATCCACATTCAAATTTGAATCTTATCACAAAAGAAGGACCACTTTTATGACTACTGCCAAATCTATAAACAGAGAATGGCTATTTGAAGCTAAAAGAAGAATAGAAGAAGGTGAATATTACAAAAGTGTGGGAAAGGAAGTTGAATTGGAAAATGGTAAAATTAAATTGAATGTTGCCGAAAATACAATAAGAAGAGCATTTCAACTTCAAGAAATCGAATTACCAAAAGTTAGTCGCGGCAGAAAACCAAATCCACCAACATTTGAACAAAAACAATTAATTAATTCTTGTGTTTCACAATATAAAGGAGGAATTTCAAAAACTTATTTATTGATTAAAAGGTTTCAAAATATTGTTCAAAATCCCGATTGTGAGAAAGAAAAAGAAGAAATTGCAAAAGAATTTGAAAATATAGAAGATTTGACAAAAGATCAAATTTTTGACAATTTACAAAAAATAAAGCCTCATCAAGTGGAAAAATTTATGATGGAATCAGGTTTATCTTCAAAAAGAGATTACAAACCAGCAGATCCACCTACCAAATATCGTGCCATATCAAAGAATTTGATATGGCACTGCGATATTCATTACCTTCACGGTAATGTTTCTTTTCCATTCTTTGCCATATTGAATGATATGACACGTAAAGTTCTCAAAACTAAATTATTGAAAAACAAGTCTTCCAACTCAACAGCGAATATTTTAAGAAAACTTTTAGAGGAGTTTATCCCTTACTGCATCTGGACCGATAACGGCGGTGAAAACCGCGGTGAATTCGGCCAGGTTATGCAGGAAAACGGAATAGTTTGGAAGCACACCTTGCCGTATATGCCAAGACAGAACGGCAAGGTGGAGCGCCTGTGGCCAAGCTTAGAAAAGTTTTTGCCAGACGAGTTGGATGATATTCAACAAATCAAGGACTCAGTTCAGCAGTTCATTGAAAAATACAACAATACACCACATTTATCTCTCGATATTAATCCAAAAACGAATAGTAATTACACTCCTAACGAATTATTCGAAGTTTCAAAATTTTGGTACGAGCCAGAAATGCAAAAATGGGAGTTATATATCAAAGAGGAATGGGTTTTAGCAAAATTTGAATAATTACATCATTTTAAATGACTTCTAAACAATTTTATTTATGATCAAATTTTATATATCTTTTTGGATCAAATCCATTTTAATAGAATTTATATACTATTCATCTATTAGTAAACACTACCGTATATTATTTTTAAGCTATCTTATTTTTTGAAATTTTATTCAAATCTTTGGTCGCAAGAAGAATTGCATGATAAATAAAAACATTTAATCAAAGTCAATTTTATTTTTCATATTCAAATGGACTGAGTGTTAACATTTAACATTTTTTGCTAATTGTCGTCAAAAATTAGGCGTAAAGCAAAAATTGATATTTCATATGGTTTTATGATAGATAAGCATTATATTCCCACTCATTATATTCGTAAATTTTGAGGTTTATCCTTCGCTTTTAAGATCATTGAATTTGATTTTTATATAAAATAGTTATATATTAGAAAATAATATGAGTTTATGTGATATTATTTTTCAGAAGATTTTGTGTTCTTCTTCAAAATTTTATTTTTTATTAAAAAGAATCTTTACAAATATACATTTACTTTAATTAATATTTAAAAACGTGCTCTATCAAAAGTTCCAAAAATTCAATATTATAGCTTTTCTGAGGTGTCACTTTTGATGAATTTCTGTTTTCAACACTAGACAAAAACAATTATATTAGATGCACATGATTAACATCTCTTGGTCTGATGATGTTTTTCAATTAAAAGATTATTATATACAGTTGAATTTACAAAATTCTTAATTCATAATTGCATGGCACAAGAGAGGTATGATCTGCTTATATGTTAATGATAGATATACCATATTATTTCCATTACTATAAATAACTTAAAGAAATATATCTTCTAAGTGTATTTTTTGTTCAATTTTGTTTGAAAAAAAAATTAAAACGCATTTCTTATCTTGTTTAGCTTTGATAAGTTGGATTAAATAATATTACTAAATACAAATCATGATAACAATTATATATCCATGCTAAATGCCTGAAGATCTGGTGAAAATATTGAGATATGCCTCACTTCCATCATTTCGTCTTACCACATAAAAATATGTGATTTTTAAAACAAGTTAGCTGATATGCTTTTAACAAAACCGAATCAAAAGTATTCAAAAAAATCTGAAATTGTAAAATATCTTAATCAAAAATAAAGGGTTGATCTTCATTTTCGGGATTTCAAAAAAATTTGGAATTTCACCTCCCAAACACACAGATTGTCCAGTTCATTGGCATAGAGAATATCCGATTTCCAGTGTTTTACTCTGAATCTTATTAGTTAAATACCGAATTTCGAACATAAATTCATCAAAATCGAATAAAGAGACTACCAAAAACGACACAAATATAATCAAGTCACAATCATTTAACAGGAACTCCTTAAATGAAGATTTTTACAATTTTAATCTCTATATTTTAGAAAAAAATATGCTCAGTCACAAACACAATTACTATGTTATGGAACAAGGCATTGACACTCGAATCTCTGGCCAATTCGAGGAACATCCAAAATTTCAATAATCTTATCCCACAGAATCCATAGCCCAAAAACTTTAATTTGCATAGTACATTTGAAGACGAATAATATTAGTCCAATTTTTTTTAACTTTGAAATTTTCAAAGATACAAAATTTATTACATTTAGAATTAATGCATTAATATATGCATTTGTTCCGTACCGAAAATGAACTTTACAAAAAGTGACATGAAAAGTCTTAATTACATTAAAGCCAAATGTAAACTTCATTGAGAAAAAGCAGTTTTGTCTCGTATTCAACGTAAAATCTTCAAAAGAAGACTAAACAAAAAGTGCTACACTGATAACAAAGATGAATTTCACATGGAACGCGATGATTCAATAACTGCAGAGTTGCGACATACAATTGCGGAAAATGTATGGACAACCACATGTAATGGTGGAGAACCATCGTATCTTTCAGAGGTCGAATTACTTGATTTTTATGGTGAAATCAATCAAAGAGCAAAAGGTCTTGCATGTGAAAAGGTAATCGAAGCTTATCAGATTGCCTACGAATTACTGGAGTATAGATACAGCAGAGCTTTATATCTAGCTGGCCTTGTTCATCCAGACGAATTTCCAACAAGAGGAAAAAGAATTGTTTACTTCGCTAGAAGTATATCTCCCCTCAAGATCATGGTTAAACAGAGTTTGCTCTGATCTCAACATTGAGATCAAAAGCTCAAAAGAAAATGAGGAAAAACGAGCAAAGTACTGTAACACAGCAACAGTTGCTAACTTCTTACATTAATTTCAGTATACGGCAGGAATTGATCCATGGAATAAGTGGAGTATTTATGAAACATCTCTGCTTCATCAAAGCGTTACAAAGTTATCTGCACTGAAAGCAACCCTCCTTTAACCAAAGAAGAGCATGAATTTGTGCTTGTTACTAGTATCTTCCCATATAATTCTGAAGGATACCGGATGAAACCATTTATTATTGTTCCAGGAATATAAAATTGTTCACAGGAACTCCGCTCCGTGAGAGCATTCCTTACAGGACAATCTTATGGATGGATGACAAAGAAGATATGGGATATCTTTAATTTAACTTTTATTATCGAAATCCAGAGATATCGCTCAAGTCTTGATGCTATCACAGCAGCTCAGCATAATATCGTATTCGGTGATAATCATATCAGCCGAGTAAGTTATTTTACTTGCAAACTTTTGAGTCTCTTCAGAATTGAACTCTTGACATTTCCAGCTTACTGCACAGTAGTTCTCCAGTTATTTGATGTAGGATGTGCAGCATCTTTGAGATCAAAGAATAACAGGTTAAAATATGTTCCGCTTTACACATATGAGCAAGATAATTTATCAAATACCCCAAAACCAAGGTTAAAAATTGTAAGAATTTTAATTGATGCTTGTGATTAAGTCAATGCATCAGTATGGTATTCATCCGTGGAACCCAGATAAAGCCTTATCCAACGAATTAACAAACAAAACATCAAACGCAATACCAAATCCCACATATATATTTAATTCTTCTTGCAAAAAATTAACATCTGACGCCGAATTACTTAAAATTGCGCAATTTGAAGCAATCAAATTCAAACATTAAATCAAGCACTGATAGTTATTGTAACAAATATTTCGAATTATTTAGATTATTATCCTCCAAATACAAAAATTCTCAGCAAAGGGATGAAATTGAGTCAATTTAATGGAGCAAAACGAAGTGAGGTGAAATTCACCACTTTGACACCTCGTATTTTTCAGATATATCGATTAATATTGAGTTTTATTGGGATGGAAAACATACTGAAAAACCTGCAATATCAACACCTTTTTATATAATATTGAATAAATAAAAATTTGTTTTTATTTTCCAAAAAGATATATGATACATTTTTATTATACAGGTTAAAAACTGTCTAGCTTTTGCTTTTAGTGCTCGACCAGAGGCATACATTGAAAATACAATCCTCTCCATGGTTTTTGTGTAGGATCTGATCTTCTCAAAACGATGATATTGACTATTATTATATGAATTGAATGTATTTATGAATATTTCGAAATTTTAATATAAATAATTTATTAAAAATAAAAATTGAACGTAAGTACAAAAAATATAATTTGAAAGCAAATTAAAAATTAACGATACGATAATTTGGAACTTTTACCTTTTGCCAATAAATATAAAAATAAAATTTTGGGAATTGGAACTTAAGAGTAGAGAGACCTTTGTTGATATGTATGAGGCTATGTATTTATGTGTAGATCTGAGTAAGCTTGGTTATCATATAGCGGTTTCTGATGAAATTGAGAACCTCGGAGACCCAAGACCTTTGTTGATATGTATGAGGCTATGTATTTGTGCGTAGTCATTAAACCCATTCTTGCAAATTAGAATATTATTTTATTTGTTATATTGAGCTTTCTTCCTGATAATTTGCATATCTTCAAAATCATTAAAGTAAGTAAAATCAGTTGTTTTTTCGGTGATTAATCTTAATTCTTCGCATTATATTTCTTTTTTTTGAAAAATCTTACTGTTTGGGGAAATTCTCTTTGCGAAATCTGTTGGCCTGAGGATTATCTGGTTGAATAAAAATATGTTCAATTCCCCTTTCGCATAATAATTAATGAAATTGTGTTTTATTTTCGAGAGTGTGCAAAACGTTCCCACTTCTTGAGAGGTACGTTTTGCAAATTTTTTTCTTTCATACATAGAAGATTTTTGGAAGATGATTGATCTCTACATGATATTATATCATATTTCTACATTGAGTCCTTAACAATATTAAATTGCAGGGTTTTCAAATCAAAAAAACTTTCGCTCTTTCAGGTCAAATCAGCAAGGCTCTTCTATATAGGTGTTGGATATATTATCAAACTGAAATGAAACTTTCCAGAGATGTCCATAAAATTATTTTGCAAAACATCCCTCTCAAAAAGTGGGAACGTTTTTGCAATTTTTCTTTATTTTTTGTACCATTATCGGTCCATAGAGCGAAATGGGGACCAGGTATTGTGCTTAATGCACGTTTGAGTACATTTGTTGTATACTCTGCAGTTTTCTGAGAAAAAGATTATGAGTGATCTCGTTTTTTCTTAAAGTCATTTTTTTCTTATCAAAAAAAATTAAAATTACGTAAAACTATGACAAAATTACGTAATTCACAATTTTAATGCTGAAAAATAGGAATATAAGCTTATAATACTACAGGTAGATTGAGCATCGATGCGCGCTAATGCCAACATGATTAATTTGAGTCGGTTTTATATATTATTGGAAATTAATCACAAATTGTCCATGAATATAAGTTATATTCTTCGATATTATGAGTTAATGAAGGCTACAATATTTGTAATCATGATTGGCTAGTTAAAATCTATTAGAATAAAAGAAATTGTAATTTAATAATATTGAATTGACATTTTAAATAATTTGAGGTCTAATCCATTATGAGTATGGTTATTACAGGTCACTTATTATTATTCTTTGATATACAAAGAGTTAAAACGATTTGGTAATGAGATATTGTAGAAAATAAAAATAACTGTAATCTATTGAAACTGATAAAAAAAATTAAATCCATTTATTTTTTATTCATATGTTATTATTGATGAGAATTAGATTCATTTAAAATTGAATACATATTTTTGAGAGAGTCAAAAATTTCAGGATCGATTTCATCTTCGCATTCATCCAAATATATTCTAAGCTCGGAATTTTCAAATGCATTCAAAATATTGGCAAAGTTTTCTTTACAAGAAGAGTTAAATAAAATTTCTTGTAAACAATTAATAATAAATTTTGGGTTAAATTCAACAAAATCCGAAAGAATTTCAAACACCTTTTCAAATTTGTCATTAAATATCGAAAGGGATATTGAATCTTTTATGATAATAGCGATGAGGATATTTATCAAAATTTCCTTATTTTTGAAGAGTGCGGGATAAATTTGTCAAGTGTCACTTTTCAATAACCTTAAATTACGCTGTTCTAATTTTTTAAAAAATAACCTTAAATTATATTTGAAGAAATTATGTCTATGATATATGTTTTATTCTAGAATCTTGGAGTTTTCATGCACTACACAAGAGCTCCAAGGTTCCAAGAGTGAATGCTCAATAGCAATTATAGAGATGTACCTTTTCAAAATGACTTTTACTGATTAAATTTAATCAATAGAAGACATTTTGAAAAGGTACCTCTACAATTAGATATACAAGAGATTCAAAGCTTCATTTCAGATAGATTTGAAACTTTGAAACTCTTGGTAGATTTTGAGTGAATGCTGACAATCATCTTTGAGAAGGTTTTCTTAAAGAAAACCTTCTCAAAGAGGTTTCTCAGGAGCCCTGAGGCTCCCTTTCGTAATGATTGGGAGCCTTGGGGCTCCTGAGACGAAGAATGGCTTCGCCGAATCTTTGATCAGCAGAGGCCAAATGAAAAGGCCTCTACTGATGGATTCTCAGGAGCCCTGAGGCTCCCTTTCGTAATGATTGGGAGCCTTGGGGCTCCTGAGACGAAGAATGGCTTCGCCGAATCTTTGATCAGCAGAGGCCAAATGAAAAGGCCTCTACTGATGGATTCTCAGGAGCCCTGAGGCTCCCTTTCGTAATGATTGGGAGCCTTGGGGCTCCTGAGACGAAGAATGGCTTCGCCGAATCTTTGATCAGCAGAGGCCAAATGAAAAGGCCTCTGCTGATGGATTCTCAGGAGCCCTGAGGCTCCCTTTCGTAATGATTGGGAGCCTTGGGGCTCCTGAGCAGAGTATCGCTCCGCTCCATTAATTTTTTTTAAAAAAAAGTGCCGTGTGGCAAATTTGTCCTGTTCCCTCTCCTAACACATAACTCCACAACTACCCAAGTACTATATTGCCACTCCTTCCCGCATTGCATTTGAGAAACATTAAAAGTGGCGACAAGTGCACTTGCCATGGCATATTGTTGCGCGTATATACTACTTCTAATGAAAGAAGCAGTATATACGCGCAATTCGAGTGAGATTGCAGCAGAAAGTCGAGAAGAGAGCCCTTTCTTAAGGTTAGGACTCCCTTCTCGACTTTATTATACAATGAAATATAAATCATAGTATATTTTTGTCACTTTTCACATCGTATTACCCCGATAGAAACAAAACAAAACGACTTTCTTGATATATCAATAAATGGCACGGATAATTTATTGGATGCATTGGAAAAATATTTTAATACATATCCTATTGAGCAAAATCGATTTCAAAAAGATGAAATATTAGAATGGCCCAAGTATTTAATCATACAATTAAACTTTCGTAAGACGAAATGGTGGAAGTGAAGTGATGTTGAAACCTTGATATTTCCTCGAAATTTCTACAAAACATATATTAGACATAAAGCATATATCTTATTTTATTAAGAATGTTGAATAATAATATTATTAAATATTAAGCTTTAAAAAAGCTAATTAAATTCAAAAATGAATATATATTATTATTGGATAAATATTAATCAGAACAAATGATTTTTTTATTAATGCTATGTAATAAACAGAAATTCATCAAAAGTGACAGCTCTCAATTTTTGACATTTGTAAATTCTAAATTGAATGAGAAAAATGAAATAACACTAAGCATAATACAATATTCTAGATTTAATTATAATTAGGAAAAAGTTAGTTTTGAGAGTACTTTTCATAGGCATATAGAATGAAATCTTCTGAAAAATAATATCACATAAACTCATATTATTTTCTAATATATAACTATTTTATATAAAAATCAAATTCAATGATCTTAAAAGCGAAGGATAAACCTCAAAATTTACGAATATAATGAGTGGGAATATAATGCTTATCTATCATAAAACCATATGAAATATCAATTTTTGCTTTACGCCTAATTTTTGACGACAATTAGCAAAAAATGTTAAATGTTAACACTCAGTCCATTTGAATATGAAAAATAAAATTGACTTTGATTAAATGTTTTTATTTATCATGCAATTCTTCTTGCGACCAAAGATTTGAATAAAAGTTCAAAAAATAAGATAGCTTAAAAAATAATATACGGTAGTGTTTACTAATAGATGAATAGTATATAAATTCTATTAAAATGGATTTGATCCAAAAAAATATATAAAATTTGATCATAAATAAAATCGTTTTAAATTACTTCTTCATTTAAATTATAACAATTATTTTTGATTTTTATTTATCATCCACATTCAAATTTGAATCTTATCACAAAAGAAGGACCACTTTTATGACTACTGCCAAATCTATAAACAGAGAATGGCTATTTGAAGCTAAAAGAAGAATAGAAGAAGGTGAATATTACAAAAGTGTGGGAAAGGAAGTTGAATTGGAAAATGGTAAAATTAAATTGAATGTTGCCGAAAATACAATAAGAAGAGCATTTCAACTTCAAGAAATCGAATTACCAAAAGTTAGTCGCGGCAGAAAACCAAATCCACCAACATTTGAACAAAAACAATTAATTAATTCTTGTGTTTCACAATATAAAGGAGGAATTTCAAAAACTTATTTATTGATTAAAAGGTTTCAAAATATTGTTCAAAATCCCGATTGTGAGAAAGAAAAAGAAGAAATTGCAAAAGAATTTGAAAATATAGAAGATTTGACAAAAGATCAAATTTTTGACAATTTACAAAAAATAAAGCCTCATCAAGTGGAAAAATTTATGATGGAATCAGGTTTATCTTCAAAAAGAGATTACAAACCAGCAGATCCACCTACCAAATATCGTGCCATATCAAAGAATTTGATATGGCACTGCGATATTCATTACCTTCACGGTAATGTTTCTTTTCCATTCTTTGCCATATTGAATGATATGACACGTAAAGTTCTCAAAACTAAATTATTGAAAAACAAGTCTTCCAACTCAACAGCGAATATTTTAAGAAAACTTTTAGAGGAGTTTATCCCTTACTGCATCTGGACCGATAACGGCGGTGAAAACCGCGGTGAATTCGGCCAGGTTATGCAGGAAAACGGAATAGTTTGGAAGCACACCTTGCCGTATATGCCAAGACAGAACGGCAAGGTGGAGCGCCTGTGGCCAAGCTTAGAAAAGTTTTTGCCAGACGAGTTGGATGATATTCAACAAATCAAGGACTCAGTTCAGCAGTTCATTGAAAAATACAACAATACACCACATTTATCTCTCGATATTAATCCAAAAACGAATAGTAATTACACTCCTAACGAATTATTCGAAGTTTCAAAATTTTGGTACGAGCCAGAAATGCAAAAATGGGAGTTATATATCAAAGAGGAATGGGTTTTAGCAAAATTTGAATAATTACATCATTTTAAATGACTTCTAAACAATTTTATTTATGATCAAATTTTATATATCTTTTTGGATCAAATCCATTTTAATAGAATTTATATACTATTCATCTATTAGTAAACACTACCGTATATTATTTTTAAGCTATCTTATTTTTTGAAATTTTATTCAAATCTTTGGTCGCAAGAAGAATTGCATGATAAATAAAAACATTTAATCAAAGTCAATTTTATTTTTCATATTCAAATGGACTGAGTGTTAACATTTAACATTTTTTGCTAATTGTCGTCAAAAATTAGGCGTAAAGCAAAAATTGATATTTCATATGGTTTTATGATAGATAAGCATTATATTCCCACTCATTATATTCGTAAATTTTGAGGTTTATCCTTCGCTTTTAAGATCATTGAATTTGATTTTTATATAAAATAGTTATATATTAGAAAATAATATGAGTTTATGTGATATTATTTTTCAGAAGATTTTGTGTTCTTCTTCAAAATTTTATTTTTTATTAAAAAGAATCTTTACGAAATATACATTTACTTTAATTAATATTTAAAAACGTGCTCTATCAAAAGTTCCAAAAATTCAATATTATAGCTTTTCTGAGGTGTCACTTTTGATGAATTTCTGTTTTCAACACTAGACAAAAACAATTATATTAGATGCACATGATTAACATCTCTTGGTCTGATGATGTTTTTCAATTAAAAGATTATTATATACAGTTGAATTTACAAAATTCTTAATTCATAATTGCATGGCACAAGAGAGGTATGATCTGCTTATATGTTAATGATAGATATACCATATTATTTCCATTACTATAAATAACTTAAAGAAATATATCTTCTAAGTGTATTTTTTGTTCAATTTTGTTTGAAAAAAAAATTAAAACGCATTTCTTATCTTGTTTAGCTTTGATAAGTTGGATTAAATAATATTACTAAATACAAATCATGATAACAATTATATATCCATGCTAAATGCCTGAAGATCTGGTGAAAATATTGAGATATGCCTCACTTCCATCATTTCGTCTTACCACATAAAAATATGTGATTTTTAAAACAAGTTAGCTGATATGCTTTTAACAAAACCGAATCAAAAGTATTCAAAAAAATCTGAAATTGTAAAATATCTTAATCAAAAATAAAGGGTTGATCTTCATTTTCGGGATTTCAAAAAAATTTGGAATTTCACCTCCCAAACACACAGATTGTCCAGTTCATTGGCATAGAGAATATCCGATTTCCAGTGTTTTACTCTGAATCTTATTAGTTAAATACCGAATTTCGAACATAAATTCATCAAAATCGAATAAAGAGACTACCAAAAACGACACAAATATAATCAAGTCACAATCATTTAACAGGAACTCCTTAAATGAAGATTTTTACAATTTTAATCTCTATATTTTAGAAAAAAATATGCTCAGTCACAAACACAATTACTATGTTATGGAACAAGGCATTGACACTCGAATCTCTGGCCAATTCGAGGAACATCCAAAATTTCAATAATCTTATCCCACAGAATCCATAGCCCAAAAACTTTAATTTGCATAGTACATTTGAAGACGAATAATATTAGTCCAATTTTTTTTAACTTTGAAATTTTCAAAGATACAAAATTTATTACATTTAGAATTAATGCATTAATATATGCATTTGTTCCGTACCGAAAATGAACTTTACAAAAAGTGACATGAAAAGTCTTAATTACATTAAAGCCAAATGTAAACTTCATTGAGAAAAAGCAGTTTTGTCTCGTATTCAACGTAAAATCTTCAAAAGAAGACTAAACAAAAAGTGCTACACTGATAACAAAGATGAATTTCACATGGAACGCGATGATTCAATAACTGCAGAGTTGCGACATACAATTGCGGAAAATGTATGGACAACCACATGTAATGGTGGAGAACCATCGTATCTTTCAGAGGTCGAATTACTTGATTTTTATGGTGAAATCAATCAAAGAGCAAAAGGTCTTGCATGTGAAAAGGTAATCGAAGCTTATCAGATTGCCTACGAATTACTGGAGTATAGATACAGCAGAGCTTTATATCTAGCTGGCCTTGTTCATCCAGACGAATTTCCAACAAGAGGAAAAAGAATTGTTTACTTCGCTAGAAGTATATCTCCCCTCAAGATCATGGTTAAACAGAGTTTGCTCTGATCTCAACATTGAGATCAAAAGCTCAAAAGAAAATGAGGAAAAACGAGCAAAGTACTGTAACACAGCAACAGTTGCTAACTTCTTACATTAATTTCAGTATACGGCAGGAATTGATCCATGGAATAAGTGGAGTATTTATGAAACATCTCTGCTTCATCAAAGCGTTACAAAGTTATCTGCACTGAAAGCAACCCTCCTTTAACCAAAGAAGAGCATGAATTTGTGCTTGTTACTAGTATCTTCCCATATAATTCTGAAGGATACCGGATGAAACCATTTATTATTGTTCCAGGAATATAAAATTGTTCACAGGAACTCCGCTCCGTGAGAGCATTCCTTACAGGACAATCTTATGGATGGATGACAAAGAAGATATGGGATATCTTTAATTTAACTTTTATTATCGAAATCCAGAGATATCGCTCAAGTCTTGATGCTATCACAGCAGCTCAGCATAATATCGTATTCGGTGATAATCATATCAGCCGAGTAAGTTATTTTACTTGCAAACTTTTGAGTCTCTTCAGAATTGAACTCTTGACATTTCCAGCTTACTGCACAGTAGTTCTCCAGTTATTTGATGTAGGATGTGCAGCATCTTTGAGATCAAAGAATAACAGGTTAAAATATGTTCCGCTTTACACATATGAGCAAGATAATTTATCAAATACCCCAAAACCAAGGTTAAAAATTGTAAGAATTTTAATTGATGCTTGTGATTAAGTCAATGCATCAGTATGGTATTCATCCGTGGAACCCAGATAAAGCCTTATCCAACGAATTAACAAACAAAACATCAAACGCAATACCAAATCCCACATATATATTTAATTCTTCTTGCAAAAAATTAACATCTGACGCCGAATTACTTAAAATTGCGCAATTTGAAGCAATCAAATTCAAACATTAAATCAAGCACTGATAGTTATTGTAACAAATATTTCGAATTATTTAGATTATTATCCTCCAAATACAAAAATTCTCAGCAAAGGGATGAAATTGAGTCAATTTAATGGAGCAAAACGAAGTGAGGTGAAATTCACCACTTTGACACCTCGTATTTTTCAGATATATCGATTAATATTGAGTTTTATTGGGATGGAAAACATACTGAAAAACCTGCAATATCAACACCTTTTTATATAATATTGAATAAATAAAAATTTGTTTTTATTTTCCAAAAAGATATATGATACATTTTTATTATACAGGTTAAAAACTGTCTAGCTTTTGCTTTTAGTGCTCGACCAGAGGCATACATTGAAAATACAATCCTCTCCATGGTTTTTGTGTAGGATCTGATCTTCTCAAAACGATGATATTGACTATTATTATATGAATTGAATGTATTTATGAATATTTCGAAATTTTAATATAAATAATTTATTAAAAATAAAAATTGAACGTAAGTACAAAAAATATAATTTGAAAGCAAATTAAAAATTAACGATACGATAATTTGGAACTTTTACCTTTTGCCAATAAATATAAAAATAAAATTTTGGGAATTGGAACTTAAGAGTAGAGAGACCTTTGTTGATATGTATGAGGCTATGTATTTATGTGTAGATCTGAGTAAGCTTGGTTATCATATAGCGGTTTCTGATGAAATTGAGAACCTCGGAGACCCAAGACCTTTGTTGATATGTATGAGGCTATGTATTTGTGCGTAGTCATTAAACCCATTCTTGCAAATTAGAATATTATTTTATTTGTTATATTGAGCTTTCTTCCTGATAATTTGCATATCTTCAAAATCATTAAAGTAAGTAAAATCAGTTGTTTTTTCGGTGATTAATCTTAATTCTTCGCATTATATTTCTTTTTTTTGAAAAATCTTACTGTTTGGGGAAATTCTCTTTGCGAAATCTGTTGGCCTGAGGATTATCTGGTTGAATAAAAATATGTTCAATTCCCCTTTCGCATAATAATTAATGAAATTGTGTTTTATTTTCGAGAGTGTGCAAAACGTTCCCACTTCTTGAGAGGTACGTTTTGCAAATTTTTTTCTTTCATACATAGAAGATTTTTGGAAGATGATTGATCTCTACATGATATTATATCATATTTCTACATTGAGTCCTTAACAATATTAAATTGCAGGGTTTTCAAATCAAAAAACTAACTTTCGCTCTTTCAGGTCAAATCAGCAAGGCTCTTCTATATAGGTGTTGGATATATTATCAAACTGAAATGAAACTTTCCAGAGATGTCCATAAAATTATTTTGCAAAACATCCCTCTCAAAAAGTGGGAACGTTTTTGCAATTTTTCTTTATTTTTTGTACCATTATCGGTCCATAGAGCGAAATGGGGACCAGGTATTGTGCTTAATGCACGTTTGAGTACATTTGTTGTATACTCTGCAGTTTTCTGAGAAAAAGATTATGAGTGATCTCGTTTTTTCTTAAAGTCATTTTTTTCTTATCAAAAAAAATTAAAATTACGTAAAACTATGACAAAATTACGTAATTCACAATTTTAATGCTGAAAAATAGGAATATAAGCTTATAATACTACAGGTAGATTGAGCATCGATGCGCGCTAATGCCAACATGATTAATTTGAGTCGGTTTTATATATTATTGGAAATTAATCACAAATTGTCCATGAATATAAGTTATATTCTTCGATATTATGAGTTAATGAAGGCTACAATATTTGTAATCATGATTGGCTAGTTAAAATCTATTAGAATAAAAGAAATTGTAATTTAATAATATTGAATTGACATTTTAAATAATTTGAGGTCTAATCCATTATGAGTATGGTTATTACAGGTCACTTATTATTATTCTTTGATATACAAAGAGTTAAAACGATTTGGTAATGAGATATTGTAGAAAATAAAAATAACTGTAATCTATTGAAACTGATAAAAAAAATTAAATCCATTTATTTTTTATTCATATGTTATTATTGATGAGAATTAGATTCATTTAAAATTGAATACATATTTTTGAGAGAGTCAAAAATTTCAGGATCGATTTCATCTTCGCATTCATCCAAATATATTCTAAGCTCGGAATTTTCAAATGCATTCAAAATATTGGCAAAGTTTTCTTTACAAGAAGAGTTAAATAAAATTTCTTGTAAACAATTAATAATAAATTTTGGGTTAAATTCAACAAAATCCGAAAGAATTTCAAACACCTTTTCAAATTTGTCATTAAATATCGAAAGGGATATTGAATCTTTTATGATAATAGCGATGAGGATATTTATCAAAATTTCCTTATTTTTGAAGAGTGCGGGATAAATTTGTCAAGTGTCACTTTTCAATAACCTTAAATTACGCTGTTCTAATTTTTTAAAAAATAACCTTAAATTATATTTGAAGAAATTATGTCTATGATATATGTTTTATTCTAGAATCTTGGAGTTTTCATGCACTACACAAGAGCTCCAAGGTTCCAAGAGTGAATGCTCAATAGCAATTATAGAGATGTACCTTTTCAAAATGACTTTTACTGATTAAATTTAATCAATAGAAGACATTTTGAAAAGGTACCTCTACAATTAGATATACAAGAGATTCAAAGCTTCATTTCAGATAGATTTGAAACTTTGAAACTCTTGGTAGATTTTGAGTGAATGCTGACAATCATCTTTGAGAAGGTTTTCTTAAAGAAAACCTTCTCAAAGAGGTTTCTCAGGAGCCCTGAGGCTCCCTTTCGTAATGATTGGGAGCCTTGGGGCTCCTGAGACGAAGAATGGCTTCGCCGAATCTTTGATCAGCAGAGGCCAAATGAAAAGGCCTCTACTGATGGATTCTCAGGAGCCCTGAGGCTCCCTTTCGTAATGATTGGGAGCCTTGGGGCTCCTGAGACGAAGAATGGCTTCGCCGAATCTTTGATCAGCAGAGGCCAAATGAAAAGGCCTCTGCTGATGGATTCTCAGGAGCCCTGAGGCTCCCTTTCGTAATGATTGGGAGCCTTGGGGCTCCTGAGACGAAGAATGGCTTCGCCGAATCTTTGATCAGCAGAGGCCAAATGAAAAGGCCTCTGCTGATGGATTCTCAGGAGCCCTGAGGCTCCCTTTCGTAATGATTGGGAGCCTTGGGGCTCCTGCAGCAGAGTATCGCTCCGCTCCATTAATTTTTTTTAAAAAAAGTGCCGTGTGGCAAATTTGTCCTGTTCCCTCTCCTAACACATAACTCCACAACTACCCAAGTACTATATTGCCACTCCTTCCCGCATTGCATTTGAAGAAAACATTAAAAGTGGCGACAAGTGCACTTGCCATGGCATATTGTTGCGCGTATATACTACTTCTAATGAAAGAAGCAGTATATACGCGCAATTCGAGTGAGATTGCAGCAGAAAGTCGAGAAGAGAGCCCTTTCTTAAGGTTAGGACTCCCTTCTCGACTTTATTATACAATGAAATATAAATCATAGTATATTTTTGTCACTTTTCACATCGTATTACCCCGATAGAAACAAAAAACACGACTTTCTTGATATATCAATAAATGGCACGGATAATTTATTGGATGCATTGGAAAAATATTTTAATATACATATCCTATTGAGCAAAAATCGATTTCAAAAAGATGAAATATTAGAATGGCCCAAGTATTTAATCATACAATTAAACTTTCGTAAGACGAAATGGTGGAAGTGAAGTGATGTTGAAACCTTGATATTTCCTCGAAATTTCTACAAAACATATATTAGACATAAAGCATATATCTTATTTTATTAAGAATGTTGAATAATAATATTATTAAATATTAAGCTTTAAAAAAGCTAATTAAATTCAAAAATGAATATATATTATTATTGGATAAATATTAATCAGAACAAATGATTTTTTTATTAATGCTATGTAATAAACAGAAATTCATCAAAAGTGACAGCTCTCAATTTTTGACATTTGTAAATTCTAAATTGAATGAGAAAAATGAAATAACACTAAGCATAATACAATATTCTAGATTTAATTATAATTAGGAAAAAGTTAGTTTTGAGAGTACTTTTCATAGGCATATAGAATGAAATCTCTTCTGAAAAATAATATCACATAAACTCATATTATTTTCTAATATATAACTATTTTATATAAAAATCAAATTCAATGATCTTAAAAGCGAAGGATAAACCTCAAAATTTACGAATATAATGAGTGGGAATATAATGCTTATCTATCATAAAACCATATGAAATATCAATTTTTGCTTTACGCCTAATTTTTGACGACAATTAGCAAAAAAATGTTAAATGTTAACACTCAGTCCATTTGAATATGAAAAATAAAATTGACTTTGATTAAATGTTTTTATTTATCATGCAATTCTTCTTGCGACCAAAGATTTGAATAAAAGTTCAAAAAATAAGATAGCTTAAAAAATAATATACGGTAGTGTTTACTAATAGATGAATAGTATATAAATTCTATTAAAATGGATTTGATCCAAAAAATATATAAAATTTGATCATAAATAAAATCGTTTTAAATTACTTCTTCATTTAAATTATAACAATTATTTTTGATTTTTATTTATCATCCACATTCAAATTTGAATCTTATCACAAAAGAAGGACCACTTTTATGACTACTGCCAAATCTATAAACAGAGAATGGCTATTTGAAGCTAAAAGAAGAATAGAAGAAGGTGAATATTACAAAAGTGTGGGAAAGGAAGTTGAATTGGAAAATGGTAAAATTAAATTGAATGTTGCCGAAAATACAATAAGAAGAGCATTTCAACTTCAAGAAATCGAATTACCAAAAGTTAGTCGCGGCAGAAAACCAAATCCACCAACATTTGAACAAAAAACAATTAATTAATTCTTGTGTTTTCACAATATAAAGGAGGAATTTCAAAAACTTATTTATTGATTAAAAGGTTTCAAAATATTGTTCAAAATCCCGATTGTGAGAAAGAAAAAGAAGAAATTGCAAAAGAATTTGAAAATATAGAAGATTTGACAAAAGATCAAATTTTTGACAATTTACAAAAAATAAAGCCTCATCAAGTGGAAAAATTTATGATGGAATCAGGTTTATCTTCAAAAAGAGATTACAAACCAGCAGATCCACCTACCAAATATCGTGCCATATCAAAGAATTTGAATATGGCACTGCGATATTCATTACCTTCACGGTAATGTTTCTTTTCCATTCTTTGCCATATTGAATGATATGACACGTAAAGTTCTCAAAACTAAATTATTGAAAAACAAGTCTTCCAACTCAACAGCGAATATTTTAAGAAAACTTTTAGAGGAGTTTATCCCTTACTGCATCTGGACCGATAACGGCGGTGAAAACCGCGGTGAATTCGGCCAGGTTATGCAGGAAAACAATAGTTTGGAAGCACACCTTGCCGTATATGCCAAGACAGAACGGCAAGGTGGAGCGCCTGTGGCCAAGCTTAGAAAAGTTTTTGCCAGACGAGTTGGATGATATTCAACAAATCAAGGACTCAGTTCAGCAGTTCATTGAAAAATACAACAATACACCACATTTATCTCTCGATATTAATCCAAAAACGAATAGTAATTACACTCCTAACGAATTATTCGAAGTTTCAAAATTTTGGTACGAGCCAGAAATGCAAAAATGGGAGTTATATATCAAAGAGGAATGGGTTTTAGCAAAATTTGAATAATTACATCATTTTAAATGACTTCTAAACAATTTTATTTATGATCAAATTTTATATATCTTTTTGGATCAAATCCATTTTAATAGAATTTATATACTATTCATCTATTAGTAAACACTACCGTATATTATTTTTAAGCTATCTTATTTTTTGAAATTTTATTCAAATCTTTGGTCGCAAGAAGAATTGCATGATAAATAAAAACATTTAATCAAAGTCAATTTTATTTTTCATATTCAAATGGACTGAGTGTTAACATTTAACATTTTTTGCTAATTGTCGTCAAAAATTAGGCGTAAAGCAAAAATTGATATTTCATATGGTTTTATGATAGATAAGCATTATATTCCCACTCATTATATTCGTAAATTTTGAGGTTTATCCTTCGCTTTTAAGATCATTGAATTTGATTTTTATATAAAATAGTTATATATTAGAAAATAATATGAGTTTATGTGATATTATTTTTCAGAAGATTTTGTGTTCTTCTTCAAAATTTTATTTTTTATTAAAAAGAATCTTTACGAAATATACATTTACTTTAATTAATATTTAAAAACGTGCTCTATCAAAAGTTCCAAAAATTCAATATTATAGCTTTTCTGAGGTGTCACTTTTGATGAATTTCTGTTTTCAACACTAGACAAAAACAATTATATTAGATGCACATGATTAACATCTCTTGGTCTGATGATGTTTTTCAATTAAAAGATTATTATATACAGTTGAATTTACAAAATTCTTAATTCATAATTGCATGGCACAAGAGAGGTATGATCTGCTTATATGTTAATGATAGATATACCATATTATTTCCATTACTATAAATAACTTAAAGAAATATATCTTCTAAGTGTATTTTTTGTTCAATTTTGTTTGAAAAAAAAATTAAAACGCATTTCTTATCTTGTTTAGCTTTGATAAGTTGGATTAAATAATATTACTAAATACAAATCATGATAACAATTATATATCCATGCTAAATGCCTGAAGATCTGGTGAAAATATTGAGATATGCCTCACTTCCATCATTTCGTCTTACCACATAAAAATATGTGATTTTTAAAACAAGTTAGCTGATATGCTTTTAACAAAACCGAATCAAAAGTATTCAAAAAAATCTGAAATTGTAAAATATCTTAATCAAAAATAAAGGGTTGATCTTCATTTTCGGGATTTCAAAAAAATTTGGAATTTCACCTCCCAAACACACAGATTGTCCAGTTCATTGGCATAGAGAATATCCGATTTCCAGTGTTTTACTCTGAATCTTATTAGTTAAATACCGAATTTCGAACATAAATTCATCAAAATCGAATAAAGAGACTACCAAAAACGACACAAATATAATCAAGTCACAATCATTTAACAGGAACTCCTTAAATGAAGATTTTTACAATTTTAATCTCTATATTTTAGAAAAAAATATGCTCAGTCACAAACACAATTACTATGTTATGGAACAAGGCATTGACACTCGAATCTCTGGCCAATTCGAGGAACATCCAAAATTTCAATAATCTTATCCCACAGAATCCATAGCCCAAAAACTTTAATTTGCATAGTACATTTGAAGACGAATAATATTAGTCCAATTTTTTTTAACTTTGAAATTTTCAAAGATACAAAATTTATTACATTTAGAATTAATGCATTAATATATGCATTTGTTCCGTACCGAAAATGAACTTTACAAAAAGTGACATGAAAAGTCTTAATTACATTAAAGCCAAATGTAAACTTCATTGAGAAAAAGCAGTTTTGTCTCGTATTCAACGTAAAATCTTCAAAAGAAGACTAAACAAAAAGTGCTACACTGATAACAAAGATGAATTTCACATGGAACGCGATGATTCAATAACTGCAGAGTTGCGACATACAATTGCGGAAAATGTATGGACAACCACATGTAATGGTGGAGAACCATCGTATCTTTCAGAGGTCGAATTACTTGATTTTTATGGTGAAATCAATCAAAGAGCAAAAGGTCTTGCATGTGAAAAGGTAATCGAAGCTTATCAGATTGCCTACGAATTACTGGAGTATAGATACAGCAGAGCTTTATATCTAGCTGGCCTTGTTCATCCAGACGAATTTCCAACAAGAGGAAAAAGAATTGTTTACTTCGCTAGAAGTATATCTCCCCTCAAGATCATGGTTAAACAGAGTTTGCTCTGATCTCAACATTGAGATCAAAAGCTCAAAAGAAAATGAGGAAAAACGAGCAAAGTACTGTAACACAGCAACAGTTGCTAACTTCTTACATTAATTTCAGTATACGGCAGGAATTGATCCATGGAATAAGTGGAGTATTTATGAAACATCTCTGCTTCATCAAAGCGTTACAAAGTTATCTGCACTGAAAGCAACCCTCCTTTAACCAAAGAAGAGCATGAATTTGTGCTTGTTACTAGTATCTTCCCATATAATTCTGAAGGATACCGGATGAAACCATTTATTATTGTTCCAGGAATATAAAATTGTTCACAGGAACTCCGCTCCGTGAGAGCATTCCTTACAGGACAATCTTATGGATGGATGACAAAGAAGATATGGGATATCTTTAATTTAACTTTTATTATCGAAATCCAGAGATATCGCTCAAGTCTTGATGCTATCACAGCAGCTCAGCATATATATCGTATTCGGTGATAATCATATCAGCCGAGTAAGTTATTTTATTACTTGGCAAACTTTTGAGTCTCTTCAGAATTGAACTCTTGACATTTCCAGCTTACTGCACAGTAGTTCTCCAGTTATTTGATTGTAGGATGTGCAGCATCTTTGAGATCAAAGAATAACAGGTTAAAATATGTTCCGCTTTACACATATGAGCAAGATAATTTATCAAATACCCCAAAACCTAAGGTTAAAAATTGTAAGAATTTTAATGATGCTTGTGATTAAGTCAATGCATCAGTATGGTATTCATCCGTGGAACCCAGATAAAGCCTTATCCAACGAATTAACAAACAAAACATCAAACGCAATACCAAATCCCACATATATATTTAATTCTTCTTGCAAAAAATTAACATCTGACGCCGAATTACTTAAAATTGCGCAATTTGAAGCAATCAAATTCAAACATTAAATCAAGCACTGATAGTTATTGTAACAAATATTTCGAATTATTTAGATTATTATCCTCCAAATACAAAAATTCTCAGCAAAGGGATGAAATTGAGTCAATTTAATGGAGCAAAACGAAGTGAGGTGAAATTCACCACTTTGACACCTCGTATTTTTCAGATATATCGATTAATATTGAGTTTTATTGGGATGGAAAACATACTGAAAAACCTGCAATATCAACACCTTTTTATATAATATTGAATAAATAAAATTTGTTTTTATTTTCCAAAAAAGATATATGATACATTTTTATTATACAGGTTAAAAACTGTCTAGCTTTTGCTTTTAGTGCTCGACCAGAGGCATACATTGAAAATACAATCCTCTCCATGGTTTTTGTGTAGGATCTGATCTTCTCAAAACGATGATATTGACTATTATTATATGAATTGAATGTATTTATGAATATTTCGAAATTTTAATATAAATAATTTATTAAAAATAAAAATTGAACGTAAGTACAAAAAATATAATTTGAAAGCAAATTAAAAATTAACGATACGATAATTTGGAACTTTTACCTTTTGCCAATAAATATAAAAATAAAATTTTGGGAATTGGAACTTAAGAGTAGAGAGACCTTTGTTGATATGTATGAGGCTATGTATTTATGTGTAGATCTGAGTAAGCTTGGTTATCATATAGCGGTTTCTGATGAAATTGAGAACCTCGGAGACCCAAGACCTTTGTTGATATGTATGAGGCTATGTATTTGTGCGTAGTCATTAAACCCATTCTTGCAAATTAGAATATTATTTTATTTGTTATATTGAGCTTTCTTCCTGATAATTTGCATATCTTCAAAATCATTAAAGTAAGTAAAATCAGTTGTTTTTTCGGTGATTAATCTTAATTCTTCGCATTATATTTTCTTTTTTTTGAAAAATCTTACTGTTTGGGGAAATTCTCTTTGCGAAATCTGTTGGCCTGAGGATTATCTGGTTGAATAAAAATATGTTCAATTCCCCTTTCGCATAATAATTAATGAAATTGTGTTTTATTTTCGAGAGTGTGCAAAACGTTCCCACTTCTTGAGAGGTACGTTTTGCAAATTTTTTTCTTTCATACATAGAAGATTTTTGGAAGATGATTGATCTCTACATGATATTATATCATATTTCTACATTGAGTCCTTAACAATATTAAATTGCAGGGTTTTCAAATCAAAAAACTAACTTTCGCTCTTTCAGGTCAAATCAGCAAGGCTCTTCTATATAGGTGTTGGATATATTATCAAACTGAAATGAAACTTTCCAGAGATGTCCATAAAATTATTTTGCAAAACATCCCTCTCAAAAAGTGGGAACGTTTTTGCAATTTTTCTTTATTTTTTGTACCATTATCGGTCCATAGAGCGAAATGGGGACCAGGTATTGTGCTTAATGCACGTTTGAGTACATTTGTTGTATACTCTGCAGTTTTCTGAGAAAAAGATTATGAGTGATCTCGTTTTTTCTTAAAGTCATTTTTTTCTTATCAAAAAAAATTAAAATTACGTAAAACTATGACAAAATTACGTAATTCACAATTTTAATGCTGAAAAATAGGAATATAAGCTTATAATACTACAGGTAGATTGAGCATCGATGCGCGCTAATGCCAACATGATTAATTTGAGTCGGTTTTATATATTATTGGAAATTAATCACAAATTGTCCATGAATATAAGTTATATTCTTCGATATTATGAGTTAATGAAGGCTACAATATTTGTAATCATGATTGGCTAGTTAAAATCTATTAGAATAAAAGAAATTGTAATTTAATAATATTGAATTGACATTTTAAATAATTTGAGGTCTAATCCATTATGAGTATGGTTATTACAGGTCACTTATTATTATTCTTTGATATACAAAGAGTTAAAACGATTTGGTAATGAGATATTGTAGAAAATAAAAATAACTGTAATCTATTGAAACTGATAAAAAAATTAAATCCATTTATTTTTTATTCATATGTTATTATTGATGAGAATTAGATTCATTTAAAATTGAATACATATTTTTGAGAGAGTCAAAAATTTCAGGATCGATTTCATCTTCGCATTCATCCAAATATATTCTAAGCTCGGAATTTTCAAATGCATTCAAAATATTGGCAAAGTTTTCTTTACAAGAAGAGTTAAATAAAATTTCTTGTAAACAATTAATAATAAATTTTGGGTTAAATTCAACAAAATCCGAAAGAATTTCAAACACCTTTTCAAATTTGTCATTAAATATCGAAAGGGATATTGAATCTTTTATGATAATAGCGATGAGGATATTTATCAAAATTTCCTTATTTTTGAAGAGTGCGGGATAAATTTGTCAAGTGTCACTTTTCAATAACCTTAAATTACGCTGTTCTAATTTTTTAAAAAATAACCTTAAATTATATTTGAAGAAATTATGTCTATGATATATGTTTTATTCTAGAATCTTGGAGTTTTCATGCACTACACAAGAGCTCCAAGGTTCCAAGAGTGAATGCTCAATAGCAATTATAGAGATGTACCTTTTCAAAATGACTTTTACTGATTAAATTTAATCAATAGAAGACATTTTGAAAAGGTACCTCTACAATTAGATATACAAGAGATTCAAAGCTTCATTTCAGATAGATTTGAAACTTTGAAACTCTTGGTAGATTTTGAGTGAATGCTGACAATCATCTTTGAGAAGGTTTTCTTAAAGAAAACCTTCTCAAAGAGGTTTCTCAGGAGCCCTGAGGCTCCCTTTCGTAATGATTGGGAGCCTTGGGGCTCCTGAGACGAAGAATGGCTTCGCCGAATCTTTGATCAGCAGAGGCCAAATGAAAAGGCCTCTACTGATGGATTCTCAGGAGCCCTGAGGCTCCCTTTCGTAATGATTGGGAGCCTTGGGGCTCCTGAGACGAAGAATGGCTTCGCCGAATCTTTGATCAGCAGAGGCCAAATGAAAAGGCCTCTGCTGATGGATTCTCAGGAGCCCTGAGGCTCCCTTTCGTAATGATTGGGAGCCTTGGGGCTCCTGCAGCAGAGTATCGCTCCGCTCCATTAATTTTTTTTAAAAAAAAGTGCCGTGTGGCAAATTTGTCCTGTTCCCTCTCCTAACACATAACTCCACAACTACCCAAGTACTATATTGCCACTCCTTCCCGCATTGCATTTGAGAAACATTAAAAGTGGCGACAAGTGCACTTGCCATGGCATATTGTTGCGCGTATATATACTTCTAATGAAAGAAGCAGTATATACGCGCAATTCGAGTGAGATTGCAGCAGAAAGTCGAGAAGAGAGCCCTTTCTTAAGGTTAGGACTCCCTTCTCGACTTTATTATACAATGAAATATAAATCATAGTATATTTTTGTCACTTTTCACATCGTATTACCCGATAGAAACAAAACAAAACGACTTTCTTGATATATCAATAAATGGCACGGATAATTTATTGGATGCATTGGAAAATATTTTAATACATATCCTATTGAGCAAAATCGATTTCAAAAAGATGAAATATTAGAATGGCCCAAGTATTTAATCATACAATTAAACTTTCGTAAGACGAAATGGTGGAAGTGAAGTGATGTTGAAACCTTGATATTTCCTCGAAATTTCTACAAAACATATATTAGACATAAAGCATATATCTTATTTTATTAAGAATGTTGAATAATAATATTATTAAATATTAAGCTTTAAAAAAGCTAATTAAATTCAAAATGAATATATATTATTATTGGATAAATATTAATCAGAACAAATGATTTTTTTATTAATGCTATGTAATAAACAGAAATTCATCAAAAGTGACAGCTCTCAATTTTTGACATTTGTAAATTCTAAATTGAATGAGAAAAATGAAATAACACTAAGCATAATACAATATTCTAGATTTAATTATAATTAGGAAAAGTTAGTTTTGAGAGTACTTTTCATAGGCATATAGAATGAAATCTTCTGAAAAATAATATCACATAAACTCATATTATTTCTAATATATAACTATTTTATATAAAAATCAAATTCAATGATCTTAAAAGCGAAGGATAAACTCAAAATTTACGAATATAATGAGTGGGAATATAATGCTTATCTATCATAAAACCATATGAAATATCAATTTTTGCTTTACGCCTAATTTTTGACGACAATTAGCAAAAATGTTAAATGTTAACACTCAGTCCATTTGAATATGAAAATAAAATTGACTTTGATTAAATGTTTTTATTTATCATGCAATTCTTCTTGCGACAAAGATTTGAATAAAAGTTCAAAAAATAAGATAGCTTAAAAAATAATATACGGTAGTGTTTACTAATAGATGAATAGTATATAAATTCTATTAAAATGGATTTGATCCAAAAAAATATATAAAATTTGATCATAATAAAATCGTTTTAAATTACTTCTTCATTTAAATTATAACAATTATTTTTGATTTTTATTTATCATCCACATTCAAATTTGAATCTTATCACAAAAGAAGGACCACTTTTATGACTACTGCCAAATCTATAAACAGAGAATGGCTATTTGAAGCTAAAAGAAGAATAGAAGAAGGTGAATATTACAAAAGTGTGGGAAAGGAAGTTGAATTGGAAAATGGTAAATTAAATTGAATGTTGCGAAAATACAATAAGAAGAGCATTTCAACTTCAAGAAATCGAATTACCAAAAGTTAGTCGCGGCAGAAAACCAAATCCACCAACATTTGAACAAAAACAATTAATTAATTCTTGTGTTTCACAATATAAAGGAGGAATTTCAAAAACTTATTTATTGATTAAAAGGTTTCAAAATATTGTTCAAAATCCGATTGTGAGAAAGAAAAAGAAGAAATTGCAAAAGAATTTGAAAATATAGAAGATTTGACAAAAGATCAAATTTTTGACAATTTACAAAAAATAAAGCCTCATCAAGTGGAAAAATTTATGATGGAATCAGGTTTATCTTCAAAAAGAGATTACAAACAGCAGATCACCTACCAAATATCGTGCCATATCAAAGAATTTGATATGGCACTGCGATATTCATTACTTCACGTAATGTTCTTTTCCATTCTTTGCCATATTGAATGATATGACACGTAAAGTTCTCAAAACTAAATTATTGAAAACAAGTCTTCCAACTCAACAGCGAATATTTTAAGAAAACTTTTAGAGGAGTTTATCCTTACTGCATCTGGACCGATAACGGGGTGAAAACCGCGGTGAATTCGGCAGGTTATGCAGGAAACGGAATAGTTTGGAAGCACACCTTGCCGTATATGCCAAGACAGAACGGCAAGGTGGAGCGCTGTGGCAAGCTTAGAAAAGTTTTTGCCAGACGAGTTGGATGATATTCAACAAATCAAGGACTCAGTTCAGCAGTTCATTGAAAATACAACAATACACCACATTTATCTCTCGATATTAATCCAAAACGAATAGTAATTACACTCCTAACGAATTATTCGAAGTTTCAAAATTTTGGTACGAGCCAGAAATGCAAAAATGGGAGTTATATATCAAGAGGAATGGGTTTTAGCAAAATTTGAATAATTACATCATTTTAAATGACTTCTAAACAATTTTATTTATGATAAATTTTATATATTTTTTGGATCAATCCATTTTAATAGAATTTATATACTATTCATCTATTAGTAAACACTACCGTATATTATTTTTAAGCTATCTTATTTTTGAACTTTTATTCAAATCTTTGGTCGCAAGAAGAATTGCATGATAAATAAAACATTTAATCAAAGTCAATTTTATTTTTCATATTCAAATGGACTGAGTGTTAACATTTAACATTTTTTGCTAATTGTCGTCAAAAATTAGGCGTAAAGCAAAAATTGATATTTCATATGGTTTTATGATAGATAAGCATTATATTCCCACTCATTATATTCGTAAATTTTGAGGTTTATCCTTCGCTTTTAAGATCATTGAATTTGATTTTTATATAAAATAGTTATATATTAGAAAATAATATGAGTTTATGTGATATTATTTTTCAGAAGATTTTGTGTTCTTCTTCAAAATTTTATTTTTTATTAAAAAGAATCTTTACGAAATATACATTTACTTTAATTAATATTTAAAAACGTGCTCTATCAAAAGTTCCAAAAATTCAATATTATAGCTTTTCTGAGGTGTCACTTTTGATGAATTTCTGTTTTCAACACTAGACAAAAACAATTATATTAGATGCACATGATTAACATCTCTTGGTCTGATGATGTTTTTCAATTAAAAGATTATTATATACAGTTGAATTTACAAAATTCTTAATTCATAATTGCATGGCACAAGAGAGGTATGATCTGCTTATATGTTAATGATAGATATACCATATTATTTCCATTACTATAAATAACTTAAAGAAATATATCTTCTAAGTGTATTTTTTGTTCAATTTTGTTTGAAAAAAAAATTAAAACGCATTTCTTATCTTGTTTAGCTTTGATAAGTTGGATTAAATAATATTACTAAATACAAATCATGATAACAATTATATATCCATGCTAAATGCCTGAAGATCTGGTGAAAATATTGAGATATGCCTCACTTCCATCATTTCGTCTTACCACATAAAAATATGTGATTTTTAAAACAAGTTAGCTGATATGCTTTTAACAAAACCGAATCAAAAGTATTCAAAAAAATCTGAAATTGTAAAATATCTTAATCAAAAATAAAGGGTTGATCTTCATTTTCGGGATTTCAAAAAAATTTGGAATTTCTCCTCCCAAAACACACAGATTGTCCAGTTCATTGGCATAGAGAATATCCGATTTCCAGTGTTTTACTCTGAATCTTATTAGTTAAATACCGAATTTCGAACATAAATTCATCAAAATCGAATAAAGAGACTACCAAAACGACACAAATATAATCAAGTCACAATCATTTAACAGGAACTCCTTAAATGAAGATTTTTACAATTTTAATCTCTATATTTTAGAAAAATATGCTCAGTCACAAACACAATTACTATGTTATGGAACAAGGCATTGACACTCGAATCTCTGGCCAATTCGAGGAACATCCAAAATTTCAATAATCTTATCCACAGAATCCATAGCCCAAAAACTTTAATTTGCATAGTACATTTGAAGACGAATAATATTAGTCCAATTTTTTTTAACTTTGAAATTTTCAAAATACAAAATTTAATTTTTAGAATTAATGCATTAATATATGCATTTGTTCCGTACCGAAAATGAACTTTACAAAAAGTGACATGAAAAGTCTTAATTACATTAAAGCCAAATGTAAACTTCATTGAGAAAAAGCAGTTTTGTCTCGTATTCAACGTAAAATCTTCAAAGAAGACTAAACAAAAGTGCTACACTGATAACAAAGATGAATTTCACATGGAACGCGATGATTCAATAACTGCAGAGTTGCGACATACAATTGCGGAAAATGTATGGACAACCACATGTAATGGTGGAGAACCATCGTATCTTTCAGAGGTCGAATTACTTGATTTTTATGGTGAAATCAATCAAAGAGCAAAAGGTCTTGCATGTGAAAAGGTAATCGAAGCTTATCAGATTGCCTACGAATTACTGGAGTATAGATACAGCAGAGCTTTATATCTAGCTGGCCTTGTTCATCCAGACGAATTTCCAACAAGAGGAAAAGAATTGTTTACTTCGCTAGAAGTATATTCCCCTCAAGATCATGGTTAAACAGAGTTTGCTCTGATCTCAACATTGAGATCAAAAGCTCAAAAGAAAATGAGGAAAAACGAGCAAAGTACTGTAACACGCAACAGTTGCTAACTTCTTACATTAATTTCAGTATACGGCAGTTGATCCATGGAATAAGTGGAGTATTTATGAAACATCTCTGCTTCATCAAAGCGTTACAAAGTTATCTGCACTGAAAGCAACCCTCCTTTAACCAAAGAAGAGCATGAATTTGTGCTTGTTACTAGTATCTTCCATATAATTCTGAAGGATACCGGATGAAACCATTTATTATTGTTCCAGGAATATAAAATTGTTCACAGGAACTCCGCTCCGTGAGAGCATTCCTTACAGGACAATCTTATGGATGGATGACAAAGAAGATATGGGATATCTTTAATTTAACTTTTATTATCGAAATCCAGAGATATCGCTCAAGTCTTGATGCTATCACAGCAGCTCAGCATAATATCGTATTCGGTGATAATCATATCAGCCGAGTAAGTTATTTTACTTGCAAACTTTTGAGTCTCTTCAGAATTGAACTCTTGACATTTCCAGCTTACTGCACAGTAGTTCTCCAGTTATTTGATGTAGGATGTGCAGCATCTTTGAGATCAAAGAATAACAGGTTAAAATATGTTCCGCTTTACACATATGAGCAAGATAATTTATCAAATACCCCAAAACCAAGGTTAAAAATTGTAAGAATTTTAATTGATGCTTGTGATTAAGTCAATGCATCAGTATGGTATTCATCCGTGGAACCAGATAAAGCCTTATCCAACGAATTAACAAACAAAACATCAAACGCAATACCAAATCCCACATATATATTTAATTCTTCTTGCAAAAAATTAACATCTGACGCCGAATTACTTAAAATTGCGCAATTTGAAGCAATCAAATTCAAACATTAAATCAAGCACTGATAGTTATTGTAAAAATATTTCGAATTATTTAGATTATTATCCTCCAAATACAAAATTCTCAGCAAAGGGATGAAATTGAGTCAATTTAATGGAGCAAAACGAAGTGAGGTGAAATTCACCACTTTGACACCTCGTATTTTTCAGATATATCGATTAATATTGAGTTTTATTGGGATGGAAAACATACTGAAAAACCTGCAATATCAACACCTTTTTATATAATATTGAATAAATAAAAATTTGTTTTTATTTTCCAAAAGATATATGATACATTTTTATTATACAGGTTAAAAACTGTCTAGCTTTTGCTTTTAGTGCTCGACCAGAGGCATACATTGAAAATACAATCCTCTCCATGGTTTTTGTGTAGGATCTGATCTTCTCAAAACGATGATATTGACTATTATTATATGAATTGAATGTATTTATGAATATTTCGAAATTTTAATATAATAATTTATTAAAATAAAAATTGAACGTAAGTACAAAAAATATAATTTGAAAGCAAATTAAAAATTAACGATACGATAATTTGGAACTTTTACCTTTTGCCAATAAATATAAAAATAAAATTTTGGGAATTGGAACTTAAGAGTAGAGAGTTTGTTGATATGTATGAGGCTATGTATTTATGTGTAGATCTGAGTAAGCTTGGTTATCATATAGCGGTTTCTGATGAAATTGAGACTCGGAGACCAAGACCTTTGTTGATATGTATGAGGCTATGTATTTGTGCGTAGTCATTAAACCATTCTTGCAAATTAGAATATTATTTTATTTGTTATATTGAGCTTTCTTCCTGATAATTTGCATATCTTCAAAATCATTAAAGTAAGTAAAATCAGTTGTTTTTTCGGTGATTAATCTTAATTCTTCGCATTATATTTCTTTTTTTTGAAAAATCTTACTGTTTGGGGAAATTCTCTTTGCGAAATCTGTTGGCCTGAGGATTATCTGGTTGAATAAAAATATGTTCAATTCCCTTTCGCATAATAATTAATGAAATTGTGTTTTATTTTCGAGAGTGTGCAAAACGTTCCACTTCTTGAGAGGTACGTTTTGCAAATTTTTTTTTCATACATAGAAGATTTTTGGAAGATGATTGATCTCTACATGATATTATATCATATTTCTACATTGAGTCCTTAACAATATTAAATTGCAGGGTTTTCAAATCAAAAACTAACTTTCGCTCTTTCAGGTCAAATCAGCAAGGCTCTTCTATATAGGTGTGGATATATTATCAAACTGAAATGAAACTTTCCAGAGATGTCCATAAAATTATTTTGCAAAACATCCTCTCAAAAAGTGGAACGTTTTTGCAATTTTTCTTTATTTTTTGTACCATTATCGGTCCATAGAGCGAAATGGGACCAGGTATTGTGCTTAATGCACGTTTGAGTACATTTGTTGTATACTCTGCAGTTTTCTGAGAAAAAGATTATGAGTGATCTCGTTTTTTTAAGTCATTTTTTTCTTATCAAAAAAATTAAAATTACGTAAAACTATGACAAATTACGTAATTCACAATTTTAATGCTGAAAATAGGAATATATAGCTTATAATACTACAGGTAGATTGAGCATCGATGCGCGCTAATGCAACATGATTAATTTGAGTCGGTTTTATATATTATTGGAAATTAATCACAATTGTCCATGAATATAAGTTATATTCTTCGATATTATGAGTTAATGAAGGCTACAATATTTGTAATCATGATTGGCTAGTTAAAATCTATTAGAATAAAAGAAATTGTAATTTAATAATATTGAATTGAATTTTAAATAATTTGAGGTCTAATCCATTATGAGTATGGTTATTACAGGTCACTTATTATTATTCTTGATATACAAAGAGTTAAAACGATTTGGTAATGAGATATTGTAGAAAATAAAAATAACTGTAATCTATTGAAACTGATAAAAAAATTAAATCCATTTATTTTTTATTCATATGTTATTATTGATGAGAATTAGATTCATTTAAAATTGAATACATATTTTTGAGAGAGTCAAAAATTTCAGGATCGATTTCATCTTCGCATTCATCCAAATATATTCTAAGCTCGGAATTTTCAAATGCATTCAAAATATTGGCAAAGTTTTCTTTACAAGAAGAGTTAAATAAAATTTCTTGTAAACAATTAATAATAAATTTTGGGTTAAATTCAACAAAATCCGAAAGAATTTCAAACACCTTTTCAAATTTGTCATTAAATATCGAAAGGGATATTGAATCTTTTATGATAATAGCGATGAGGATATTTATCAAAATTTCCTTATTTTTGAAGAGTGCGGGATAAATTTGTCAAGTGTCACTTTTCAATAACCTTAAATTACGCTGTTCTAATTTTTTAAAAAATAACCTTAAATTATATTTGAAGAAATTATGTCTATGATATATGTTTTATTCTAGAATCTTGGAGTTTTCATGCACTACACAAGAGCTCCAAGGTTCGAGTGAATGCTCAATAGCAATTATAGAGATGTACTTTTCAAAATGACTTTTACTGATTAATTTAATCAATAGAAGACATTTTGAAAGGTACCTCTACAATTAGATATACAAGAGATTCAAAGCTTCATTTCAGATAGATTTGAAACTTTGAAACTCTTGGTAGATTTTGAGTGAATGCTGACAATCATCTTTGAGAAGGTTTTCTTAAAGAAAACCTTCTCAAAGAGGTTTCAGGGCCCTGAGGCTCCTTTCGTAATGATTGGGAGCCTTGGGGCTCCTGAGACGAAGAATGGCTTCGCCGAATCTTTGATCAGCAGAGGCCAAATGAAAAGGCCTCTACTGATGGATTCTCAGGAGCCTGAGGCTCCCTTTCGTAATGATTGGAGCCTTGGGCTCCTGAGAAGAATGGCTTCGCCGAATCTTTGATCAGCAGAGGCCAAATGAAAAGGCCTCTGCTGATGGATTCTCAGGAGCCTGAGGCTCCCTTTCGTAATGATTGGGAGCCTTGGGGCTCCTGAGACGAGAATGGCTTCGCCGAATCTTTGATCAGCAGAGGCCAAATGAAAAGGCCTCTGCTGATGGATTCTCAGGAGCCCTGAGGCTCCTTTCGTAATGATTGGGAGCTTGGGCTCTGCAGCAGAGTATCGCTCCGCTCATTAATTTTTTTAAAAAAAGTGCCGTGTGGCAAATTTGTCCTGTTCCCTTCCTAACATAATCCAACATACCCAAGTACTATATTGCATCCTTCCGCATTGCATTTGAGAAACATTAAAAGTGGGACAAGTGCACTTCATGGTATTGTGCGCGTATATACTATTCTAATGAAAGAAGCAGTATATAGCGCATTCGAGTGAGATTGCAGCAGAAAGTGAGAAGAGAGCCCTTTCTTAAGGTTAGGACTCCCTTCTCGACTTTATTATACAATGAAATATAAATCATAGTATATTTTTTGTCACTTTTCACATCGTATTACCCCGATAGAAACAAACACAAACGACTTTCTTGATATATCAATAAATGGCAGGATAATTTATTGGATGCATTGGAAAAATATTTTAATACATATCCTATTGAGCAAAATCGATTTCAAAAAGATGAATATTAGAATGGCCAAGTATTTAATCATACAATTAAACTTTCGTAAGACGAAATGGTGGAAGTGAAGTGATGTTGAAACTTGATATTTCTCGAAATTTCTACAAAAATATTAGACATAAAGCATATATCTTATTTTATTAAGATGTTGAATAATAATATTATTAAATATTAAGCTTTAAAAAGCTAATTAAATTCAAATGAATATATATTATTATTGGATAATATTAATCAGAACAAATGATTTTTTTATTATGCTATGTAAGTAACAGAAATTCATCAAAAGTGACAGCTCTCAATTTTTGACATTTGTAAATTCTAAATTGAATGAGAAAAATGAAATAACACTAAGCATAATACAATATTCTAGATTTAATTATAATTAGGAAAAAGTTAGTTTTGAGAGTACTTTTCATAGGCATATAGAATGAAATCTTCTGAAAAATAATATCACATAAACTCATATTATTTTCTAATATATAACTATTTTATATAAAAATCAAATTCAATGATCTTAAAAGCGAAGGATAAACCTCAAAATTTACGAATATAATGAGTGGGAATATAATGCTTATCTATCATAAAACCATATGAAATATCAATTTTTGCTTTACGCCTAATTTTTGACGACAATTAGCAAAAAATGTTAAATGTTAACACTCAGTCCATTTGAATATGAAAAATAAAATTGACTTTGATTAAATGTTTTTATTTATCATGCAATTCTTCTTGCGACCAAAGATTTGAATAAAAGTTCAAAAAATAAGATAGCTTAAAAAATAATATACGGTAGTGTTTACTAATAGATGAATAGTATATAAATTCTATTAAAATGGATTTGATCCAAAAAATATATAAAATTTGATCATAAATAAAATCGTTTTAAATTACTTCTTCATTTAAATTATAACAATTATTTTTGATTTTTATTTATCATCCACATTCAAATTTGAATCTTATCACAAAAGAAGGACCACTTTTATGACTACTGCCAAATCTATAAACAGAGAATGGCTATTTGAAGCTAAAAGAAGAATAGAAGAAGGTGAATATTACAAAAGTGTGGGAAAGGAAGTTGAATTGGAAAATGGTAAAATTAAATTGAATGTTGCCGAAAATACAATAAGAAGAGCATTTCAACTTCAAGAAATCGAATTACCAAAAGTTAGTCGCGGCAGAAAACCAAATCCACCAACATTTGAACAAAAACAATTAATTAATTCTTGTGTTTCACAATATAAAGGAGGAATTTCAAAAACTTATTTATTGATTAAAAGGTTTCAAAATATTGTTCAAAATCCCGATTGTGAGAAAGAAAAAGAAGAAATTGCAAAAGAATTTGAAAATATAGAAGATTTGACAAAAGATCAAATTTTTGACAATTTACAAAAAATAAAGCCTCATCAAGTGGAAAAATTTATGATGGAATCAGGTTTATCTTCAAAAAGAGATTACAAACCAGCAGATCCACCTACCAAATATCGTGCCATATCAAAGAATTTGATATGGCACTGCGATATTCATTACCTTCACGGTAATGTTTCTTTTCCATTCTTTGCCATATTGAATGATATGACACGTAAAGTTCTCAAAACTAAATTATTGAAAAACAAGTCTTCCAACTCAACAGCGAATATTTTAAGAAAACTTTTAGAGGAGTTTATCCCTTACTGCATCTGGACCGATAACGGCGGTGAAAACCGCGGTGAATTCGGCCAGGTTATGCAGGAAAACGGAATAGTTTGGAAGCACACCTTGCCGTATATGCCAAGACAGAACGGCAAGGTGGAGCGCCTGTGGCCAAGCTTAGAAAAGTTTTTGCCAGACGAGTTGGATGATATTCAACAAATCAAGGACTCAGTTCAGCAGTTCATTGAAAAATACAACAATACACCACATTTATCTCTCGATATTAATCCAAAAACGAATAGTAATTACACTCCTAACGAATTATTCGAAGTTTCAAAATTTTGGTACGAGCCAGAAATGCAAAAATGGGAGTTATATATCAAAGAGGAATGGGTTTTAGCAAAATTTGAATAATTACATCATTTTAAATGACTTCTAAACAATTTTATTTATGATCAAATTTTATATATCTTTTTGGATCAAATCCATTTTAATAGAATTTATATACTATTCATCTATTAGTAAACACTACCGTATATTATTTTTAAGCTATCTTATTTTTTGAAATTTTATTCAAATCTTTGGTCGCAAGAAGAATTGCATGATAAATAAAAACATTTAATCAAAGTCAATTTTATTTTTCATATTCAAATGGACTGAGTGTTAACATTTAACATTTTTTGCTAATTGTCGTCAAAAATTAGGCGTAAAGCAAAAATTGATATTTCATATGGTTTTATGATAGATAAGCATTATATTCCCACTCATTATATTCGTAAATTTTGAGGTTTATCCTTCGCTTTTAAGATCATTGAATTTGATTTTTATATAAAATAGTTATATATTAGAAAATAATATGAGTTTATGTGATATTATTTTTCAGAAGATTTTGTGTTCTTCTTCAAAATTTTATTTTTTATTAAAAAGAATCTTTACGAAATATACATTTACTTTAATTAATATTTAAAAACGTGCTCTATCAAAAGTTCCAAAAATTCAATATTATAGCTTTTCTGAGGTGTCACTTTTGATGAATTTCTGTTTTCAACACTAGACAAAAACAATTATATTAGATGCACATGATTAACATCTCTTGGTCTGATGATGTTTTTCAATTAAAAGATTATTATATACAGTTGAATTTACAAAATTCTTAATTCATAATTGCATGGCACAAGAGAGGTATGATCTGCTTATATGTTAATGATAGATATACCATATTATTTCCATTACTATAAATAACTTAAAGAAATATATCTTCTAAGTGTATTTTTTGTTCAATTTTGTTTGAAAAAAAAATTAAAACGCATTTCTTATCTTGTTTAGCTTTGATAAGTTGGATTAAATAATATTACTAAATACAAATCATGATAACAATTATATATCCATGCTAAATGCCTGAAGATCTGGTGAAAATATTGAGATATGCCTCACTTCCATCATTTCGTCTTACCACATAAAAATATGTGATTTTTAAAACAAGTTAGCTGATATGCTTTTAACAAAACCGAATCAAAAGTATTCAAAAAAATCTGAAATTGTAAAATATCTTAATCAAAAATAAAGGGTTGATCTTCATTTTCGGGATTTCAAAAAAATTTGGAATTTCACCTCCCAAACACACAGATTGTCCAGTTCATTGGCATAGAGAATATCCGATTTCCAGTGTTTTACTCTGAATCTTATTAGTTAAATACCGAATTTCGAACATAAATTCATCAAAATCGAATAAAGAGACTACCAAAAACGACACAAATATAATCAAGTCACAATCATTTAACAGGAACTCCTTAAATGAAGATTTTTACAATTTTAATCTCTATATTTTAGAAAAAAATATGCTCAGTCACAAACACAATTACTATGTTATGGAACAAGGCATTGACACTCGAATCTCTGGCCAATTCGAGGAACATCCAAAATTTCAATAATCTTATCCCACAGAATCCATAGCCCAAAAACTTTAATTTGCATAGTACATTTGAAGACGAATAATATTAGTCCAATTTTTTTTAACTTTGAAATTTTCAAAGATACAAAATTTATTACATTTAGAATTAATGCATTAATATATGCATTTGTTCCGTACCGAAAATGAACTTTACAAAAAGTGACATGAAAAGTCTTAATTACATTAAAGCCAAATGTAAACTTCATTGAGAAAAAGCAGTTTTGTCTCGTATTCAACGTAAAATCTTCAAAAGAAGACTAAACAAAAAGTGCTACACTGATAACAAAGATGAATTTCACATGGAACGCGATGATTCAATAACTGCAGAGTTGCGACATACAATTGCGGAAAATGTATGGACAACCACATGTAATGGTGGAGAACCATCGTATCTTTCAGAGGTCGAATTACTTGATTTTTATGGTGAAATCAATCAAAGAGCAAAAGGTCTTGCATGTGAAAAGGTAATCGAAGCTTATCAGATTGCCTACGAATTACTGGAGTATAGATACAGCAGAGCTTTATATCTAGCTGGCCTTGTTCATCCAGACGAATTTCCAACAAGAGGAAAAAGAATTGTTTACTTCGCTAGAAGTATATCTCCCCTCAAGATCATGGTTAAACAGAGTTTGCTCTGATCTCAACATTGAGATCAAAAGCTCAAAAGAAAATGAGGAAAAACGAGCAAAGTACTGTAACACAGCAACAGTTGCTAACTTCTTACATTAATTTCAGTATACGGCAGGAATTGATCCATGGAATAAGTGGAGTATTTATGAAACATCTCTGCTTCATCAAAGCGTTACAAAGTTATCTGCACTGAAAGCAACCCTCCTTTAACCAAAGAAGAGCATGAATTTGTGCTTGTTACTAGTATCTTCCCATATAATTCTGAAGGATACCGGATGAAACCATTTATTATTGTTCCAGGAATATAAAATTGTTCACAGGAACTCCGCTCCGTGAGAGCATTCCTTACAGGACAATCTTATGGATGGATGACAAAGAAGATATGGGATATCTTTAATTTAACTTTTATTATCGAAATCCAGAGATATCGCTCAAGTCTTGATGCTATCACAGCAGCTCAGCATAATATCGTATTCGGTGATAATCATATCAGCCGAGTAAGTTATTTTACTTGCAAACTTTTGAGTCTCTTCAGAATTGAACTCTTGACATTTCCAGCTTACTGCACAGTAGTTCTCCAGTTATTTGATGTAGGATGTGCAGCATCTTTGAGATCAAAGAATAACAGGTTAAAATATGTTCCGCTTTACACATATGAGCAAGATAATTTATCAAATACCCCAAAACCAAGGTTAAAAATTGTAAGAATTTTAATTGATGCTTGTGATTAAGTCAATGCATCAGTATGGTATTCATCCGTGGAACCCAGATAAAGCCTTATCCAACGAATTAACAAACAAAACATCAAACGCAATACCAAATCCCACATATATATTTAATTCTTCTTGCAAAAAATTAACATCTGACGCCGAATTACTTAAAATTGCGCAATTTGAAGCAATCAAATTCAAACATTAAATCAAGCACTGATAGTTATTGTAACAAATATTTCGAATTATTTAGATTATTATCCTCCAAATACAAAAATTCTCAGCAAAGGGATGAAATTGAGTCAATTTAATGGAGCAAAACGAAGTGAGGTGAAATTCACCACTTTGACACCTCGTATTTTTCAGATATATCGATTAATATTGAGTTTTATTGGGATGGAAAACATACTGAAAAACCTGCAATATCAACACCTTTTTATATAATATTGAATAAATAAAAATTTGTTTTTATTTTCCAAAAAGATATATGATACATTTTTATTATACAGGTTAAAAACTGTCTAGCTTTTGCTTTTAGTGCTCGACCAGAGGCATACATTGAAAATACAATCCTCTCCATGGTTTTTGTGTAGGATCTGATCTTCTCAAAACGATGATATTGACTATTATTATATGAATTGAATGTATTTATGAATATTTCGAAATTTTAATATAAATAATTTATTAAAAATAAAAATTGAACGTAAGTACAAAAAATATAATTTGAAAGCAAATTAAAAATTAACGATACGATAATTTGGAACTTTTACCTTTTGCCAATAAATATAAAAATAAAATTTTGGGAATTGGAACTTAAGAGTAGAGAGACCTTTGTTGATATGTATGAGGCTATGTATTTATGTGTAGATCTGAGTAAGCTTGGTTATCATATAGCGGTTTCTGATGAAATTGAGAACCTCGGAGACCCAAGACCTTTGTTGATATGTATGAGGCTATGTATTTGTGCGTAGTCATTAAACCCATTCTTGCAAATTAGAATATTATTTTATTTGTTATATTGAGCTTTCTTCCTGATAATTTGCATATCTTCAAAATCATTAAAGTAAGTAAAATCAGTTGTTTTTTCGGTGATTAATCTTAATTCTTCGCATTATATTTCTTTTTTTTGAAAAATCTTACTGTTTGGGGAAATTCTCTTTGCGAAATCTGTTGGCCTGAGGATTATCTGGTTGAATAAAAATATGTTCAATTCCCCTTTCGCATAATAATTAATGAAATTGTGTTTTATTTTCGAGAGTGTGCAAAACGTTCCCACTTCTTGAGAGGTACGTTTTGCAAATTTTTTTCTTTCATACATAGAAGATTTTTGGAAGATGATTGATCTCTACATGATATTATATCATATTTCTACATTGAGTCCTTAACAATATTAAATTGCAGGGTTTTCAAATCAAAAAACTAACTTTCGCTCTTTCAGGTCAAATCAGCAAGGCTCTTCTATATAGGTGTTGGATATATTATCAAACTGAAATGAAACTTTCCAGAGATGTCCATAAAATTATTTTGCAAAACATCCCTCTCAAAAAGTGGGAACGTTTTTGCAATTTTTCTTTATTTTTTGTACCATTATCGGTCCATAGAGCGAAATGGGGACCAGGTATTGTGCTTAATGCACGTTTGAGTACATTTGTTGTATACTCTGCAGTTTTCTGAGAAAAAGATTATGAGTGATCTCGTTTTTTCTTAAAGTCATTTTTTTCTTATCAAAAAAAATTAAAATTACGTAAAACTATGACAAAATTACGTAATTCACAATTTTAATGCTGAAAAATAGGAATATAAGCTTATAATACTACAGGTAGATTGAGCATCGATGCGCGCTAATGCCAACATGATTAATTTGAGTCGGTTTTATATATTATTGGAAATTAATCACAAATTGTCCATGAATATAAGTTATATTCTTCGATATTATGAGTTAATGAAGGCTACAATATTTGTAATCATGATTGGCTAGTTAAAATCTATTAGAATAAAAGAAATTGTAATTTAATAATATTGAATTGACATTTTAAATAATTTGAGGTCTAATCCATTATGAGTATGGTTATTACAGGTCACTTATTATTATTCTTTGATATACAAAGAGTTAAAACGATTTGGTAATGAGATATTGTAGAAAATAAAAATAACTGTAATAATCTATTGAAACTGATAAAAAAAATTAAATCCATTTATTTTTTATTCATATGTTATTATTGATGAGAATTAGATTCATTTAAAATTGAATACATATTTTTGAGAGAGTCAAAAATTTCAGGATCGATTTCATCTTCGCATTCATCCAAATATATTCTAAGCTCGGAATTTTCAAATGCATTCAAAATATTGGCAAAGTTTTCTTTACAAGAAGAGTTAAATAAAATTTCTTGTAAACAATTAATAATAAATTTTGGGTTAAATTCAACAAAATCCGAAAGAATTTCAAACACCTTTTCAAATTTGTCATTAAATATCGAAAGGGATATTGAATCTTTTATGATAATAGCGATGAGGATATTTATCAAAATTTCCTTATTTTTGAAGAGTGCGGGATAAATTTGTCAAGTGTCACTTTTCAATAACCTTAAATTACGCTGTTCTAATTTTTTAAAAAATAACCTTAAATTATATTTGAAGAAATTATGTCTATGATATATGTTTTATTCTAGAATCTTGGAGTTTTCATGCACTACACAAGAGCTCCAAGGTTCCAAGAGTGAATGCTCAATAGCAATTATAGAGATGTACCTTTTCAAAATGACTTTTACTGATTAAATTTAATCAATAGAAGACATTTTGAAAAGGTACCTCTACAATTAGATATACAAGAGATTCAAAGCTTCATTTCAGATAGATTTGAAACTTTGAAACTCTTGGTAGATTTTGAGTGAATGCTGACAATCATCTTTGAGAAGGTTTTCTTAAAGAAAACCTTCTCAAAGAGGTTTCTCAGGAGCCCTGAGGCTCCCTTTCGTAATGATTGGGAGCCTTGGGGCTCCTGAGACGAAGAATGGCTTCGCCGAATCTTTGATCAGCAGAGGCCAAATGAAAAGGCCTCTACTGATGGATTCTCAGGAGCCCTGAGGCTCCCTTTCGTAATGATTGGGAGCCTTGGGGCTCCTGAGACGAAGAATGGCTTCGCCGAATCTTTGATCAGCAGAGGCCAAATGAAAAGGCCTCTGCTGATGGATTCTCAGGAGCCCTGAGGCTCCCTTTCGTAATGATTGGGAGCCTTGGGGCTCCTGAGACGAAGAATGGCTTCGCCGAATCTTTGATCAGCAGAGGCCAAATGAAAAGGCCTCTGCTGATGGATTCTCAGGAGCCCTGAGGCTCCCTTTCGTAATGATTGGGAGCCTTGGGGCTCCTGCAGCAGAGTATCGCTCCGCTCCATTAATTTTTTTTAAAAAAAAGTGCCGTGTGGCAAATTTGTCCTGTTCCCTCTCCTAACACATAACTCCACAACTACCCAAGTACTATATTGCCACTCCTTCCCGCATTGCATTTGAGAAACATTAAAAGTGGCGACAAGTGCACTTGCCATGGCATATTGTTGCGCGTATATACTACTTCTAATGAAAGAAGCAGTATATACGCGCAATTCGAGTGAGATTGCAGCAGAAAGTCGAGAAGAGAGCCCTTTCTTAAGGTTAGGACTCCCTTCTCGACTTTATTATACAATGAAATATAAATCATAGTATATTTTTGTCACTTTTCACATCGTATTACCCCGATAGAAACAAAACAAAACGACTTTCTTGATATATCAATAAATGGCACGGATAATTTATTGGATGCATTGGAAAAATATTTTAATACATATCCTATTGAGCAAAATCGATTTCAAAAAGATGAAATATTAGAATGGCCCAAGTATTTAATCATACAATTAAACTTTCGTAAGACGAAATGGTGGAAGTGAAGTGATGTTGAAACCTTGATATTTCCTCGAAATTTCTACAAAACATATATTAGACATAAAGCATATATCTTATTTTATTAAGAATGTTGAATAATAATATTATTAAATATTAAGCTTTAAAAAAGCTAATTAAATTCAAAAATGAATATATATTATTATTGGATAAATATTAATCAGAACAAATGATTTTTTTATTAATGCTATGTAATAAACAGAAATTCATCAAAAGTGACAGCTCTCAATTTTTGACATTTGTAAATTCTAAATTGAATGAGAAAAATGAAATAACACTAAGCATAATACAATATTCTAGATTTAATTATAATTAGGAAAAAGTTAGTTTTGAGAGTACTTTTCATAGGCATATAGAATGAAATCTTCTGAAAAATAATATCACATAAACTCATATTATTTTCTAATATATAACTATTTTATATAAAAATCAAATTCAATGATCTTAAAAGCGAAGGATAAACCTCAAAATTTACGAATATAATGAGTGGGAATATAATGCTTATCTATCATAAAACCATATGAAATATCAATTTTTGCTTTACGCCTAATTTTTGACGACAATTAGCAAAAAATGTTAAATGTTAACACTCAGTCCATTTGAATATGAAAAATAAAATTGACTTTGATTAAATGTTTTTATTTATCATGCAATTCTTCTTGCGACCAAAGATTTGAATAAAAGTTCAAAAAATAAGATAGCTTAAAAAATAATATACGGTAGTGTTTACTAATAGATGAATAGTATATAAATTCTATTAAAATGGATTTGATCCAAAAAATATATAAAATTTGATCATAAATAAAATCGTTTTAAATTACTTCTTCATTTAAATTATAACAATTATTTTTGATTTTTATTTATCATCCACATTCAAATTTGAATCTTATCACAAAAGAAGGACCACTTTTATGACTACTGCCAAATCTATAAACAGAGAATGGCTATTTGAAGCTAAAAGAAGAATAGAAGAAGGTGAATATTACAAAAGTGTGGGAAAGGAAGTTGAATTGGAAAATGGTAAAATTAAATTGAATGTTGCCGAAAATACAATAAGAAGAGCATTTCAACTTCAAGAAATCGAATTACCAAAAGTTAGTCGCGGCAGAAAACCAAATCCACCAACATTTGAACAAAAACAATTAATTAATTCTTGTGTTTCACAATATAAAGGAGGAATTTCAAAAACTTATTTATTGATTAAAAGGTTTCAAAATATTGTTCAAAATCCCGATTGTGAGAAAGAAAAAGAAGAAATTGCAAAAGAATTTGAAAATATAGAAGATTTGACAAAAGATCAAATTTTTGACAATTTACAAAAAATAAAGCCTCATCAAGTGGAAAAATTTATGATGGAATCAGGTTTATCTTCAAAAAGAGATTACAAACCAGCAGATCCACCTACCAAATATCGTGCCATATCAAAGAATTTGATATGGCACTGCGATATTCATTACCTTCACGGTAATGTTTCTTTTCCATTCTTTGCCATATTGAATGATATGACACGTAAAGTTCTCAAAACTAAATTATTGAAAAACAAGTCTTCCAACTCAACAGCGAATATTTTAAGAAAACTTTTAGAGGAGTTTATCCCTTACTGCATCTGGACCGATAACGGCGGTGAAAACCGCGGTGAATTCGGCCAGGTTATGCAGGAAAACGGAATAGTTTGGAAGCACACCTTGCCGTATATGCCAAGACAGAACGGCAAGGTGGAGCGCCTGTGGCCAAGCTTAGAAAAGTTTTTGCCAGACGAGTTGGATGATATTCAACAAATCAAGGACTCAGTTCAGCAGTTCATTGAAAAATACAACAATACACCACATTTATCTCTCGATATTAATCCAAAAACGAATAGTAATTACACTCCTAACGAATTATTCGAAGTTTCAAAATTTTGGTACGAGCCAGAAATGCAAAAATGGGAGTTATATATCAAAGAGGAATGGGTTTTAGCAAAATTTGAATAATTACATCATTTTAAATGACTTCTAAACAATTTTATTTATGATCAAATTTTATATATCTTTTTGGATCAAATCCATTTTAATAGAATTTATATACTATTCATCTATTAGTAAACACTACCGTATATTATTTTTAAGCTATCTTATTTTTTGAAATTTTATTCAAATCTTTGGTCGCAAGAAGAATTGCATGATAAATAAAAACATTTAATCAAAGTCAATTTTATTTTTCATATTCAAATGGACTGAGTGTTAACATTTAACATTTTTTGCTAATTGTCGTCAAAAATTAGGCGTAAAGCAAAAATTGATATTTCATATGGTTTTATGATAGATAAGCATTATATTCCCACTCATTATATTCGTAAATTTTGAGGTTTATCCTTCGCTTTTAAGATCATTGAATTTGATTTTTATATAAAATAGTTATATATTAGAAAATAATATGAGTTTATGTGATATTATTTTTCAGAAGATTTTGTGTTCTTCTTCAAAATTTTATTTTTTATTAAAAAGAATCTTTACGAAATATACATTTACTTTAATTAATATTTAAAAACGTGCTCTATCAAAAGTTCCAAAAATTCAATATTATAGCTTTTCTGAGGTGTCACTTTTGATGAATTTCTGTTTTCAACACTAGACAAAAACAATTATATTAGATGCACATGATTAACATCTCTTGGTCTGATGATGTTTTTCAATTAAAAGATTATTATATACAGTTGAATTTACAAAATTCTTAATTCATAATTGCATGGCACAAGAGAGGTATGATCTGCTTATATGTTAATGATAGATAGATACCATATTATTTCCATTACTATATACTTAATAACTTAAAGAAATATATCTTCTAAGTGTATTTTTTGTTCAATTTTGTTTGAAAAAAAAATTAAAACGCATTTCTTATCTTGTTTAGCTTTGATAAGTTGGATTAAATAATATTACTAAATACAAATCATGATAACAATTATATATCCATGCTAAATGCCTGAAGATCTGGTGAAAATATTGAGATATGCCTCACTTCCATCATTTCGTCTTACCACATAAAAATATGTGATTTTTAAAACAAGTTAGCTGATATGCTTTTAACAAAACCGAATCAAAAGTATTCAAAAAAATCTGAAATTGTAAAATATCTTAATCAAAAATAAAGGGTTGATCTTCATTTTCGGGATTTCAAAAAAATTTGGAATTTCACCTCCCAAACACACAGATTGTCCAGTTCATTGGCATAGAGAATATCCGATTTCCAGTGTTTTACTCTGAATCTTATTAGTTAAATACCGAATTTCGAACATAAATTCATCAAAATCGAATAAAGAGACTACCAAAAACGACACAAATATAATCAAGTCACAATCATTTAACAGGAACTCCTTAAATGAAGATTTTTACAATTTTAATCTCTATATTTTAGAAAAAAATATGCTCAGTCACAAACACAATTACTATGTTATGGAACAAGGCATTGACACTCGAATCTCTGGCCAATTCGAGGAACATCCAAAATTTCAATAATCTTATCCCACAGAATCCATAGCCCAAAAACTTTAATTTGCATAGTACATTTGAAGACGAATAATATTAGTCCAATTTTTTTTAACTTTGAAATTTTCAAAGATACAAAATTTATTACATTTAGAATTAATGCATTAATATATGCATTTGTTCCGTACCGAAAATGAACTTTACAAAAAGTGACATGAAAAGTCTTAATTACATTAAAGCCAAATGTAAACTTCATTGAGAAAAAGCAGTTTTGTCTCGTATTCAACGTAAAATCTTCAAAAGAAGACTAAACAAAAAGTGCTACACTGATAACAAAGATGAATTTCACATGGAACGCGATGATTCAATAACTGCAGAGTTGCGACATACAATTGCGGAAAATGTATGGACAACCACATGTAATGGTGGAGAACCATCGTATCTTTCAGAGGTCGAATTACTTGATTTTTATGGTGAAATCAATCAAAGAGCAAAAGGTCTTGCATGTGAAAAGGTAATCGAAGCTTATCAGATTGCCTACGAATTACTGGAGTATAGATACAGCAGAGCTTTTATCTAGCTGGCCTTGTTCATCCAGACGAATTTCCAACAAGAGGAAAAAGAATTGTTTACTTCGCTAGAAGTATATCTCCCCTCAAGATCATGGTTAAACAGAGTTTGCTCTGATCTCAACATTGAGATCAAAAGCTCAAAAGAAAATGAGGAAAAACGAGCAAAGTACTGTAACACAGCAACAGTTGCTAACTTCTTACATTAATTTCAGTATACGGCAGGAATTGATCCATGGAATAAGTGGAGTATTTATGAAACATCTCTGCTTCATCAAAGCGTTACAAAGTTATCTGCACTGAAAGCAACCCTCCTTTAACCAAAGAAGAGCATGAATTTGTGCTTGTTACTAGTATCTTCCCATATAATTCTGAAGGATACCGGATGAAACCATTTATTATTGTTCCAGGAATATAAAATTGTTCACAGGAACTCCGCTCCGTGAGAGCATTCCTTACAGGACAATCTTATGGATGGATGACAAAGAAGATATGGGATATCTTTAATTTAACTTTTATTATCGAAATCCAGAGATATCGCTCAAGTCTTGATGCTATCACAGCAGCTCAGCATAATATCGTATTCGGTGATAATCATATCAGCCGAGTAAGTTATTTTACTTGCAAACTTTTGAGTCTCTTCAGAATTGAACTCTTGACATTTCCAGCTTACTGCACAGTAGTTCTCCAGTTATTTGATGTAGGATGTGCAGCATCTTTGAGATCAAAGAATAACAGGTTAAAATATGTTCCGCTTTACACATATGAGCAAGATAATTTATCAAATACCCCAAAACCAAGGTTAAAAATTGTAAGAATTTTAATTGATGCTTGTGATTAAGTCAATGCATCAGTATGGTATTCATCCGTGGAACCCAGATAAAGCCTTATCCAACGAATTAACAAACAAAACATCAAACGCAATACCAAATCCCACATATATATTTAATTCTTCTTGCAAAAAATTAACATCTGACGCCGAATTACTTAAAATTGCGCAATTTGAAGCAATCAAATTCAAACATTAAATCAAGCACTGATAGTTATTGTAACAAATATTTCGAATTATTTAGATTATTATCCTCCAAATACAAAAATTCTCAGCAAAGGGATGAAATTGAGTCAATTTAATGGAGCAAAACGAAGTGAGGTGAAATTCACCACTTTGACACCTCGTATTTTTCAGATATATCGATTAATATTGAGTTTTATTGGGATGGAAAACATACTGAAAAACCTGCAATATCAACACCTTTTTATATAATATTGAATAAATAAAAATTTGTTTTTATTTTCCAAAAAGATATATGATACATTTTTATTATACAGGTTAAAAACTGTCTAGCTTTTGCTTTTAGTGCTCGACCAGAGGCATACATTGAAAATACAATCCTCTCCATGGTTTTTGTGTAGGATCTGATCTTCTCAAAACGATGATATTGACTATTATTATATGAATTGAATGTATTTATGAATATTTCGAAATTTTAATATAAATAATTTATTAAAAATAAAAATTGAACGTAAGTACAAAAAATATAATTTGAAAGCAAATTAAAAATTAACGATACGATAATTTGGAACTTTTACCTTTTGCCAATAAATATAAAAATAAAATTTTGGGAATTGGAACTTAAGAGTAGAGAGACCTTTGTTGATATGTATGAGGCTATGTATTTATGTGTAGATCTGAGTAAGCTTGGTTATCATATAGCGGTTTCTGATGAAATTGAGAACCTCGGAGACCCAAGACCTTTGTTGATATGTATGAGGCTATGTATTTGTGCGTAGTCATTAAACCCATTCTTGCAAATTAGAATATTATTTTATTTGTTATATTGAGCTTTCTTCCTGATAATTTGCATATCTTCAAAATCATTAAAGTAAGTAAAATCAGTTGTTTTTTCGGTGATTAATCTTAATTCTTCGCATTATATTTCTTTTTTTTGAAAAATCTTACTGTTTGGGGAAATTCTCTTTGCGAAATCTGTTGGCCTGAGGATTATCTGGTTGAATAAAAATATGTTCAATTCCCCTTTCGCATAATAATTAATGAAATTGTGTTTTATTTTCGAGAGTGTGCAAAACGTTCCCACTTCTTGAGAGGTACGTTTTGCAAATTTTTTTCTTTCATACATAGAAGATTTTTGGAAGATGATTGATCTCTACATGATATTATATCATATTTCTACATTGAGTCCTTAACAATATTAAATTGCAGGGTTTTCAAATCAAAAAACTAACTTTCGCTCTTTCAGGTCAAATCAGCAAGGCTCTTCTATATAGGTGTTGGATATATTATCAAACTGAAATGAAACTTTCCAGAGATGTCCATAAAATTATTTTGCAAAACATCCCTCTCAAAAAGTGGGAACGTTTTTGCAATTTTTTTTTTTTTTGTACCATTATCGGTCCATAGAGCGAAATGGGGACCAGGTATTGTGCTTAATGCACGTTTGAGTACATTTGTTGTATACTCTGCAGTTTTCTGAGAAAAAGATTATGAGTGATCTCGTTTTTTCTTAAAGTCATTTTTTTCTTATCAAAAAAAATTAAAATTACGTAAAACTATGACAAAATTACGTAATTCACAATTTTAATGCTGAAAAATAGGAATATAAGCTTATAATACTACAGGTAGATTGAGCATCGATGCGCGCTAATGCCAACATGATTAATTTGAGTCGGTTTTATATATTATTGGAAATTAATCACAAATTGTCCATGAATATAAGTTATATTCTTCGATATTATGAGTTAATGAAGGCTACAATATTTGTAATCATGATTGGCTAGTTAAAATCTATTAGAATAAAAGAAATTGTAATTTAATAATATTGAATTGACATTTTAAATAATTTGAGGTCTAATCCATTATGAGTATGGTTATTACAGGTCACTTATTATTATTCTTTGATATACAAAGAGTTAAAACGATTTGGTAATGAGATATTGTAGAAAATAAAAATAACTGTAATCTATTGAAACTGATAAAAAAAATTAAATCCATTTATTTTTTATTCATATGTTATTATTGATGAGAATTAGATTCATTTAAAATTGAATACATATTTTTGAGAGAGTCAAAAATTTCAGGATCGATTTCATCTTCGCATTCATCCAAATATATTCTAAGCTCGGAATTTTCAAATGCATTCAAAATATTGGCAAAGTTTTCTTTACAAGAAGAGTTAAATAAAATTTCTTGTAAACAATTAATAATAAATTTTGGGTTAAATTCAACAAAATCCGAAAGAATTTCAAACACCTTTTCAAATTTGTCATTAAATATCGAAAGGGATATTGAATCTTTTATGATAATAGCGATGAGGATATTTATCAAAATTTCCTTATTTTTGAAGAGTGCGGGATAAATTTGTCAAGTGTCACTTTTCAATAACCTTAAATTACGCTGTTCTAATTTTTTAAAAAATAACCTTAAATTATATTTGAAGAAATTATGTCTATGATATATGTTTTATTCTAGAATCTTGGAGTTTTCATGCACTACACAAGAGCTCCAAGGTTCCAAGAGTGAATGCTCAATAGCAATTATAGAGATGTACCTTTTCAAAATGACTTTTACTGATTAAATTTAATCAATAGAAGACATTTTGAAAAGGTACCTCTACAATTAGATATACAAGAGATTCAAAGCTTCATTTCAGATAGATTTGAAACTTTGAAACTCTTGGTAGATTTTGAGTGAATGCTGACAATCATCTTTGAGAAGGTTTTCTTAAAGAAAACCTTCTCAAAGAGGTTTCTCAGGAGCCCTGAGGCTCCCTTTCGTAATGATTGGGAGCCTTGGGGCTCCTGAGACGAAGAATGGCTTCGCCGAATCTTTGATCAGCAGAGGCCAAATGAAAAGGCCTCTACTGATGGATTCTCAGGAGCCCTGAGGCTCCCTTTCGTAATGATTGGGAGCCTTGGGGCTCCTGAGACGAAGAATGGCTTCGCCGAATCTTTGATCAGCAGAGGCCAAATGAAAAGGCCTCTGCTGATGGATTCTCAGGAGCCCTGAGGCTCCCTTTCGTAATGATTGGGAGCCTTGGGGCTCCTGAGACGAAGAATGGCTTCGCCGAATCTTTGATCAGCAGAGGCCAAATGAAAAGGCCTCTGCTGATGGATTCTCAGGAGCCCTGAGGCTCCCTTTCGTAATGATTGGGAGCCTTGGGGCTCCTGCAGCAGAGTATCGCTCCGCTCCATTAATTTTTTTTAAAAAAAAGTGCCGTGTGGCAAATTTGTCCTGTTCCCTCTCCTAACACATAACTCCACAACTACCCAAGTACTATATTGCCACTCCTTCCCGCATTGCATTTGAGAAACATTAAAAGTGGCGACAAGTGCACTTGCCATGGCATATTGTTGCGCGTATATACTACTTCTAATGAAAGAAGCAGTATATACGCGCAATTCGAGTGAGATTGCAGCAGAAAGTCGAGAAGAGAGCCCTTTCTTAAGGTTAGGACTCCCTTCTCGACTTTATTATACAATGAAATATAAATCATAGTATATTTTTGTCACTTTTCACATCGTATTACCCCGATAGAAACAAAACAAAACGACTTTCTTGATATATCAATAAATGGCACGGATAATTTATTGGATGCATTGGAAAAATATTTTAATACATATCCTATTGAGCAAAATCGATTTCAAAAAGATGAAATATTAGAATGGCCCAAGTATTTAATCATACAATTAAACTTTCGTAAGACGAAATGGTGGAAGTGAAGTGATGTTGAAACCTTGATATTTCCTCGAAATTTCTACAAAACATATATTAGACATAAAGCATATATCTTATTTTATTAAGAATGTTGAATAATAATATTATTAAATATTAAGCTTTAAAAAAGCTAATTAAATTCAAAAATGAATATATATTATTATTGGATAAATATTAATCAGAACAAATGATTTTTTTATTAATGCTATGTAATAAACAGAAATTCATCAAAAGTGACAGCTCTCAATTTTTGACATTTGTAAATTCTAAATTGAATGAGAAAAATGAAATAACACTAAGCATAATACAATATTCTAGATTTAATTATAATTAGGAAAAAGTTAGTTTTGAGAGTACTTTTCATAGGCATATAGAATGAAATCTTCTGAAAAATAATATCACATAAACTCATATTATTTTCTAATATATAACTATTTTATATAAAAATCAAATTCAATGATCTTAAAAGCGAAGGATAAACCTCAAAATTTACGAATATAATGAGTGGGAATATAATGCTTATCTATCATAAAACCATATGAAATATCAATTTTTGCTTTACGCCTAATTTTTGACGACAATTAGCAAAAAATGTTAAATGTTAACACTCAGTCCATTTGAATATGAAAAATAAAATTGACTTTGATTAAATGTTTTTATTTATCATGCAATTCTTCTTGCGACCAAAGATTTGAATAAAAGTTCAAAAAATAAGATAGCTTAAAAATAATATACGGTAGTGTTTACTAATAGATGAATAGTATATAAATTCTATTAAAATGGATTTGATCCAAAAAAATATAAAATTTGATCATAAATAAAATCGTTTTAAATTACTTCTTCATTTAAATTATAACAATTATTTTTGATTTTTATTTATCATCCACATTCAAATTTGAATCTTATCACAAAAGAAGGACCACTTTTATGACTACTGCCAAATCTATAAACAGAGAATGGCTATTTGAAGCTAAAAGAAGAATAGAAGAAGGTGAATATTACAAAAGTGTGGGAAAGGAAGTTGAATTGGAAAATGGTAAAATTAAATTGAATGTTGCCGAAAATACAATAAGAAGAGCATTTCAACTTCAAGAAATCGAATTACCAAAAGTTAGTCGCGGCAGAAAACCAAATCCACCAACATTTGAACAAAAACAATTAATTAATTCTTGTGTTTCACAATATAAAGGAGGAATTTCAAAAACTTATTTATTGATTAAAAGGTTTCAAAATATTGTTCAAAATCCCGATTGTGAGAAAGAAAAAGAAGAAATTGCAAAAGAATTTGAAAATATAGAAGATTTGACAAAAGATCAAATTTTTGACAATTTACAAAAAATAAAGCCTCATCAAGTGGAAAAATTTATGATGGAATCAGGTTTATCTTCAAAAAGAGATTACAAACCAGCAGATCCACCTACCAAATATCGTGCCATATCAAAGAATTTGATATGGCACTGCGATATTCATTACCTTCACGGTAATGTTTCTTTTCCATTCTTTGCCATATTGAATGATATGACACGTAAAGTTCTCAAAACTAAATTATTGAAAAACAAGTCTTCCAACTCAACAGCGAATATTTTAAGAAAACTTTTAGAGGAGTTTATCCCTTACTGCATCTGGACCGATAACGGCGGTGAAAACCGCGGTGAATTCGGCCAGGTTATGCAGGAAAACGGAATAGTTTGGAAGCACACCTTGCCGTATATGCCAAGACAGAACGGCAAGGTGGAGCGCCTGTGGCCAAGCTTAGAAAAGTTTTTGCCAGACGAGTTGGATGATATTCAACAAATCAAGGACTCAGTTCAGCAGTTCATTGAAAAATACAACAATACACCACATTTATCTCTCGATATTAATCCAAAAACGAATAGTAATTACACTCCTAACGAATTATTCGAAGTTTCAAAATTTTGGTACGAGCCAGAAATGCAAAAATGGGAGTTATATATCAAAGAGGAATGGGTTTTAGCAAAATTTGAATAATTACATCATTTTAAATGACTTCTAAACAATTTTATTTATGATCAAATTTTATATATCTTTTTGGATCAAATCCATTTTAATAGAATTTATATACTATTCATCTATTAGTAAACACTACCGTATATTATTTTTAAGCTATCTTATTTTTTGAAATTTTATTCAAATCTTTGGTCGCAAGAAGAATTGCATGATAAATAAAAACATTTAATCAAAGTCAATTTTATTTTTCATATTCAAATGGACTGAGTGTTAACATTTAACATTTTTTGCTAATTGTCGTCAAAAATTAGGCGTAAAGCAAAAATTGATATTTCATATGGTTTTATGATAGATAAGCATTATATTCCCACTCATTATATTCGTAAATTTTGAGGTTTATCCTTCGCTTTTAAGATCATTGAATTTGATTTTTATATAAAATAGTTATATATTAGAAAATAATATGAGTTTATGTGATATTATTTTTCAGAAGATTTTGTGTTCTTCTTCAAAATTTTATTTTTTATTAAAAAGAATCTTTACGAAATATACATTTACTTTAATTAATATTTAAAAACGTGCTCTATCAAAAGTTCCAAAAATTCAATATTATAGCTTTTCTGAGGTGTCACTTTTGATGAATTTCTGTTTTCAACACTAGACAAAAACAATTATATTAGATGCACATGATTAACATCTCTTGGTCTGATGATGTTTTTCAATTAAAAGATTATTATATACAGTTGAATTTACAAAATTCTTAATTCATAATTGCATGGCACAAGAGAGGTATGATCTGCTTATATGTTAATGATAGATATACCATATTATTTCCATTACTATAAATAACTTAAAGAAATATATCTTCTAAGTGTATTTTTTGTTCAATTTTGTTTGAAAAAAAAATTAAAACGCATTTCTTATCTTGTTTAGCTTTGATAAGTTGGATTAAATAATATTACTAAATACAAATCATGATAACAATTATATATCCATGCTAAATGCCTGAAGATCTGGTGAAAATATTGAGATATGCCTCACTTCCATCATTTCGTCTTACCACATAAAAATATGTGATTTTTAAAACAAGTTAGCTGATATGCTTTTAACAAAACCGAATCAAAAGTATTCAAAAAAATCTGAAATTGTAAAATATCTTAATCAAAAATAAAGGGTTGATCTTCATTTTCGGGATTTCAAAAAAATTTGGAATTTCACCTCCCAAACACACAGATTGTCCAGTTCATTGGCATAGAGAATATCCGATTTCCAGTGTTTTACTCTGAATCTTATTAGTTAAATACCGAATTTCGAACATAAATTCATCAAAATCGAATAAAGAGACTACCAAAAACGACACAAATATAATCAAGTCACAATCATTTAACAGGAACTCCTTAAATGAAGATTTTTACAATTTTAATCTCTATATTTTAGAAAAAAATATGCTCAGTCACAAACACAATTACTATGTTATGGAACAAGGCATTGACACTCGAATCTCTGGCCAATTCGAGGAACATCCAAAATTTCAATAATCTTATCCCACAGAATCCATAGCCCAAAAACTTTAATTTGCATAGTACATTTGAAGACGAATAATATTAGTCCAATTTTTTTTAACTTTGAAATTTTCAAAGATACAAAATTTATTACATTTAGAATTAATGCATTAATATATGCATTTGTTCCGTACCGAAAATGAACTTTACAAAAAGTGACATGAAAAGTCTTAATTACATTAAAGCCAAATGTAAACTTCATTGAGAAAAAGCAGTTTTGTCTCGTATTCAACGTAAAATCTTCAAAAGAAGACTAAACAAAAAGTGCTACACTGATAACAAAGATGAATTTCACATGGAACGCGATGATTCAATAACTGCAGAGTTGCGACATACAATTGCGGAAAATGTATGGACAACCACATGTAATGGTGGAGAACCATCGTATCTTTCAGAGGTCGAATTACTTGATTTTTATGGTGAAATCAATCAAAGAGCAAAAGGTCTTGCATGTGAAAAGGTAATCGAAGCTTATCAGATTGCCTACGAATTACTGGAGTATAGATACAGCAGAGCTTTATATCTAGCTGGCCTTGTTCATCCAGACGAATTTCCAACAAGAGGAAAAAGAATTGTTTACTTCGCTAGAAGTATATCTCCCCTCAAGATCATGGTTAAACAGAGTTTGCTCTGATCTCAACATTGAGATCAAAAGCTCAAAAGAAAATGAGGAAAAACGAGCAAAGTACTGTAACACAGCAACAGTTGCTAACTTCTTACATTAATTTCAGTATACGGCAGGAATTGATCCATGGAATAAGTGGAGTATTTATGAAACATCTCTGCTTCATCAAAGCGTTACAAAGTTATCTGCACTGAAAGCAACCCTCCTTTAACCAAAGAAGAGCATGAATTTGTGCTTGTTACTAGTATCTTCCCATATAATTCTGAAGGATACCGGATGAAACCATTTATTATTGTTCCAGGAATATAAAATTGTTCACAGGAACTCCGCTCCGTGAGAGCATTCCTTACAGGACAATCTTATGGATGGATGACAAAGAAGATATGGGATATCTTTAATTTAACTTTTATTATCGAAATCCAGAGATATCGCTCAAGTCTTGATGCTATCACAGCAGCTCAGCATAATATCGTATTCGGTGATAATCATATCAGCCGAGTAAGTTATTTTACTTGCAAACTTTTGAGTCTCTTCAGAATTGAACTCTTGACATTTCCAGCTTACTGCACAGTAGTTCTCCAGTTATTTGATGTAGGATGTGCAGCATCTTTGAGATCAAAGAATAACAGGTTAAAATATGTTCCGCTTTACACATATGAGCAAGATAATTTATCAAATACCCCAAAACCAAGGTTAAAAATTGTAAGAATTTTAATTGATGCTTGTGATTAAGTCAATGCATCAGTATGGTATTCATCCGTGGAACCCAGATAAAGCCTTATCCAACGAATTAACAAACAAAACATCAAACGCAATACCAAATCCCACATATATATTTAATTCTTCTTGCAAAAAATTAACATCTGACGCCGAATTACTTAAAATTGCGCAATTTGAAGCAATCAAATTCAAACATTAAATCAAGCACTGATAGTTATTGTAACAAATATTTCGAATTATTTAGATTATTATCCTCCAAATACAAAAATTCTCAGCAAAGGGATGAAATTGAGTCAATTTAATGGAGCAAAACGAAGTGAGGTGAAATTCACCACTTTGACACCTCGTATTTTTCAGATATATCGATTAATATTGAGTTTTATTGGGATGGAAAACATACTGAAAAACCTGCAATATCAACACCTTTTTATATAATATTGAATAAATAAAAATTTGTTTTTATTTTCCAAAAAGATATATGATACATTTTTATTATACAGGTTAAAAACTGTCTAGCTTTTGCTTTTAGTGCTCGACCAGAGGCATACATTGAAAATACAATCCTCTCCATGGTTTTTGTGTAGGATCTGATCTTCTCAAAACGATGATATTGACTATTATTATATGAATTGAATGTATTTATGAATATTTCGAAATTTTAATATAAATAATTTATTAAAAATAAAAATTGAACGTAAGTACAAAAAATATAATTTGAAAGCAAATTAAAAATTAACGATACGATAATTTGGAACTTTTACCTTTTGCCAATAAATATAAAAATAAAATTTTGGGAATTGGAACTTAAGAGTAGAGAGACCTTTGTTGATATGTATGAGGCTATGTATTTATGTGTAGATCTGAGTAAGCTTGGTTATCATATAGCGGTTTCTGATGAAATTGAGAACCTCGGAGACCCAAGACCTTTGTTGATATGTATGAGGCTATGTATTTGTGCGTAGTCATTAAACCCATTCTTGCAAATTAGAATATTATTTTATTTGTTATATTGAGCTTTCTTCCTGATAATTTGCATATCTTCAAAATCATTAAAGTAAGTAAAATCAGTTGTTTTTTCGGTGATTAATCTTAATTCTTCGCATTATATTTCTTTTTTTTGAAAAATCTTACTGTTTGGGGAAATTCTCTTTGCGAAATCTGTTGGCCTGAGGATTATCTGGTTGAATAAAAATATGTTCAATTCCCCTTTCGCATAATAATTAATGAAATTGTGTTTTATTTTCGAGAGTGTGCAAAACGTTCCCACTTCTTGAGAGGTACGTTTTGCAAATTTTTTTCTTTCATACATAGAAGATTTTTGGAAGATGATTGATCTCTACATGATATTATATCATATTTCTACATTGAGTCCTTAACAATATTAAATTGCAGGGTTTTCAAATCAAAAAACTAACTTTCGCTCTTTCAGGTCAAATCAGCAAGGCTCTTCTATATAGGTGTTGGATATATTATCAAACTGAAATGAAACTTTCCAGAGATGTCCATAAAATTATTTTGCAAAACATCCCTCTCAAAAAGTGGGAACGTTTTTGCAATTTTTCTTTATTTTTTGTACCATTATCGGTCCATAGAGCGAAATGGGGACCAGGTATTGTGCTTAATGCACGTTTGAGTACATTTGTTGTATACTCTGCAGTTTTCTGAGAAAAAGATTATGAGTGATCTCGTTTTTTCTTAAAGTCATTTTTTTCTTATCAAAAAAAATTAAAATTACGTAAAACTATGACAAAATTACGTAATTCACAATTTTAATGCTGAAAAATAGGAATATAAGCTTATAATACTACAGGTAGATTGAGCATCGATGCGCGCTAATGCCAACATGATTAATTTGAGTCGGTTTTATATATTATTGGAAATTAATCACAAATTGTCCATGAATATAAGTTATATTCTTCGATATTATGAGTTAATGAAGGCTACAATATTTGTAATCATGATTGGCTAGTTAAAATCTATTAGAATAAAAGAAATTGTAATTTAATAATATTGAATTGACATTTTAAATAATTTGAGGTCTAATCCATTATGAGTATGGTTATTACAGGTCACTTATTATTATTCTTTGATATACAAAGAGTTAAAACGATTTGGTAATGAGATATTGTAGAAAATAAAAATAACTGTAATCTATTGAAACTGATAAAAAAAATTAAATCCATTTATTTTTTATTCATATGTTATTATTGATGAGAATTAGATTCATTTAAAATTGAATACATATTTTTGAGAGAGTCAAAAATTTCAGGATCGATTTCATCTTCGCATTCATCCAAATATATTCTAAGCTCGGAATTTTCAAATGCATTCAAAATATTGGCAAAGTTTTCTTTACAAGAAGAGTTAAATAAAATTTCTTGTAAACAAT
>NC_067206.1:20980569-20988523 GCF_026262505.1 Trichomonas vaginalis G3 | reverse complement strand
CTCGTATTCAACGTAAAATCTTCAAAAGAAGACTAAACAAAAAGTGCTACACTGATAACAAAGATGAATTTCACATGGAACGCGATGATTCAATAACTGCAGAGTTGCGACATACAATTGCGGAAAATGTATGGACAACCACATGTAATGGTGGAGAACCATCGTATCTTTCAGAGGTCGAATTACTTGATTTTTATGGTGAAATCAATCAAAGAGCAAAAGGTCTTGCATGTGAAAAGGTAATCGAAGCTTATCAGATTGCCTACGAATTACTGGAGTATAGATACAGCAGAGCTTTATATCTAGCTGGCCTTGTTCATCCAGACGAATTTCCAACAAGAGGAAAAAGAATTGTTTACTTCGCTAGAAGTATATCTCCCCTCAAGATCATGGTTAAACAGAGTTTGCTCTGATCTCAACATTGAGATCAAAAGCTCAAAAGAAAATGAGGAAAAACGAGCAAAGTACTGTAACACAGCAACAGTTGCTAACTTCTTACATTAATTTCAGTATACGGCAGGAATTGATCCATGGAATAAGTGGAGTATTTATGAAACATCTCTGCTTCATCAAAGCGTTACAAAGTTATCTGCACTGAAAGCAACCCTCCTTTAACCAAAGAAGAGCATGAATTTGTGCTTGTTACTAGTATCTTCCCATATAATTCTGAAGGATACCGGATGAAACCATTTATTATTGTTCCAGGAATATAAAATTGTTCACAGGAACTCCGCTCCGTGAGAGCATTCCTTACAGGACAATCTTATGGATGGATGACAAAGAAGATATGGGATATCTTTAATTTAACTTTTATTATCGAAATCCAGAGATATCGCTCAAGTCTTGATGCTATCACAGCAGCTCAGCATAATATCGTATTCGGTGATAATCATATCAGCCGAGTAAGTTATTTTACTTGCAAACTTTTGAGTCTCTTCAGAATTGAACTCTTGACATTTCCAGCTTACTGCACAGTAGTTCTCCAGTTATTTGATGTAGGATGTGCAGCATCTTTGAGATCAAAGAATAACAGGTTAAAATATGTTCCGCTTTACACATATGAGCAAGATAATTTATCAAATACCCCAAAACCAAGGTTAAAAATTGTAAGAATTTTAATTGATGCTTGTGATTAAGTCAATGCATCAGTATGGTATTCATCCGTGGAACCCAGATAAAGCCTTATCCAACGAATTAACAAACAAAACATCAAACGCAATACCAAATCCCACATATATATTTAATTCTTCTTGCAAAAAATTAACATCTGACGCCGAATTACTTAAAATTGCGCAATTTGAAGCAATCAAATTCAAACATTAAATCAAGCACTGATAGTTATTGTAACAAATATTTCGAATTATTTAGATTATTATCCTCCAAATACAAAAATTCTCAGCAAAGGGATGAAATTGAGTCAATTTAATGGAGCAAAACGAAGTGAGGTGAAATTCACCACTTTGACACCTCGTATTTTTCAGATATATCGATTAATATTGAGTTTTATTGGGATGGAAAACATACTGAAAAACCTGCAATATCAACACCTTTTTATATAATATTGAATAAATAAAAATTTGTTTTTATTTTCCAAAAAGATATATGATACATTTTTATTATACAGGTTAAAAACTGTCTAGCTTTTGCTTTTAGTGCTCGACCAGAGGCATACATTGAAAATACAATCCTCTCCATGGTTTTTGTGTAGGATCTGATCTTCTCAAAACGATGATATTGACTATTATTATATGAATTGAATGTATTTATGAATATTTCGAAATTTTAATATAAATAATTTATTAAAAATAAAAATTGAACGTAAGTACAAAAAATATAATTTGAAAGCAAATTAAAAATTAACGATACGATAATTTGGAACTTTTACCTTTTGCCAATAAATATAAAAATAAAATTTTGGGAATTGGAACTTAAGAGTAGAGAGACCTTTGTTGATATGTATGAGGCTATGTATTTATGTGTAGATCTGAGTAAGCTTGGTTATCATATAGCGGTTTCTGATGAAATTGAGAACCTCGGAGACCCAAGACCTTTGTTGATATGTATGAGGCTATGTATTTGTGCGTAGTCATTAAACCCATTCTTGCAAATTAGAATATTATTTTATTTGTTATATTGAGCTTTCTTCCTGATAATTTGCATATCTTCAAAATCATTAAAGTAAGTAAAATCAGTTGTTTTTTCGGTGATTAATCTTAATTCTTCGCATTATATTTCTTTTTTTTGAAAAATCTTACTGTTTGGGGAAATTCTCTTTGCGAAATCTGTTGGCCTGAGGATTATCTGGTTGAATAAAAATATGTTCAATTCCCCTTTCGCATAATAATTAATGAAATTGTGTTTTATTTTCGAGAGTGTGCAAAACGTTCCCACTTCTTGAGAGGTACGTTTTGCAAATTTTTTTCTTTCATACATAGAAGATTTTTGGAAGATGATTGATCTCTACATGATATTATATCATATTTCTACATTGAGTCCTTAACAATATTAAATTGCAGGGTTTTCAAATCAAAAAACTAACTTTCGCTCTTTCAGGTCAAATCAGCAAGGCTCTTCTATATAGGTGTTGGATATATTATCAAACTGAAATGAAACTTTCCAGAGATGTCCATAAAATTATTTTGCAAAACATCCCTCTCAAAAAGTGGGAACGTTTTTGCAATTTTTCTTTATTTTTTGTACCATTATCGGTCCATAGAGCGAAATGGGGACCAGGTATTGTGCTTAATGCACGTTTGAGTACATTTGTTGTATACTCTGCAGTTTTCTGAGAAAAAGATTATGAGTGATCTCGTTTTTTCTTAAAGTCATTTTTTTCTTATCAAAAAAAATTAAAATTACGTAAAACTATGACAAAATTACGTAATTCACAATTTTAATGCTGAAAAATAGGAATATAAGCTTATAATACTACAGGTAGATTGAGCATCGATGCGCGCTAATGCCAACATGATTAATTTGAGTCGGTTTTATATATTATTGGAAATTAATCACAAATTGTCCATGAATATAAGTTATATTCTTCGATATTATGAGTTAATGAAGGCTACAATATTTGTAATCATGATTGGCTAGTTAAAATCTATTAGAATAAAAGAAATTGTAATTTAATAATATTGAATTGACATTTTAAATAATTTGAGGTCTAATCCATTATGAGTATGGTTATTACAGGTCACTTATTATTATTCTTTGATATACAAAGAGTTAAAACGATTTGGTAATGAGATATTGTAGAAAATAAAAATAACTGTAATCTATTGAAACTGATAAAAAAAATTAAATCCATTTATTTTTTATTCATATGTTATTATTGATGAGAATTAGATTCATTTAAAATTGAATACATATTTTTGAGAGAGTCAAAAATTTCAGGATCGATTTCATCTTCGCATTCATCCAAATATATTCTAAGCTCGGAATTTTCAAATGCATTCAAAATATTGGCAAAGTTTTCTTTACAAGAAGAGTTAAATAAAATTTCTTGTAAACAATTAATAATAAATTTTGGGTTAAATTCAACAAAATCCGAAAGAATTTCAAACACCTTTTCAAATTTGTCATTAAATATCGAAAGGGATATTGAATCTTTTATGATAATAGCGATGAGGATATTTATCAAAATTTCCTTATTTTTGAAGAGTGCGGGATAAATTTGTCAAGTGTCACTTTTCAATAACCTTAAATTACGCTGTTCTAATTTTTTAAAAAATAACCTTAAATTATATTTGAAGAAATTATGTCTATGATATATGTTTTATTCTAGAATCTTGGAGTTTTCATGCACTACACAAGAGCTCCAAGGTTCCAAGAGTGAATGCTCAATAGCAATTATAGAGATGTACCTTTTCAAAATGACTTTTACTGATTAAATTTAATCAATAGAAGACATTTTGAAAAGGTACCTCTACAATTAGATATACAAGAGATTCAAAGCTTCATTTCAGATAGATTTGAAACTTTGAAACTCTTGGTAGATTTTGAGTGAATGCTGACAATCATCTTTGAGAAGGTTTTCTTAAAGAAAACCTTCTCAAAGAGGTTTCTCAGGAGCCCTGAGGCTCCCTTTCGTAATGATTGGGAGCCTTGGGGCTCCTGAGACGAAGAATGGCTTCGCCGAATCTTTGATCAGCAGAGGCCAAATGAAAAGGCCTCTACTGATGGATTCTCAGGAGCCCTGAGGCTCCCTTTCGTAATGATTGGGAGCCTTGGGGCTCCTGAGACGAAGAATGGCTTCGCCGAATCTTTGATCAGCAGAGGCCAAATGAAAAGGCCTCTGCTGATGGATTCTCAGGAGCCCTGAGGCTCCCTTTCGTAATGATTGGGAGCCTTGGGGCTCCTGAGACGAAGAATGGCTTCGCCGAATCTTTGATCAGCAGAGGCCAAATGAAAAGGCCTCTGCTGATGGATTCTCAGGAGCCCTGAGGCTCCCTTTCGTAATGATTGGGAGCCTTGGGGCTCCTGCAGCAGAGTATCGCTCCGCTCCATTAATTTTTTTAAAAAAAAGTGCCGTGTGGCAAATTTGTCCTGTTCCCTCTCCTAACACATAACTCCACAACTACCCAAGTACTATATTGCCACTCCTTCCCGCATTGCATTTGAGAAACATTAAAAGTGGACAAGTGCACTTGCCATGGCATATTGTTGCGCGTATATACTACTTCTAATGAAAGAAGCAGTATATACGCGCAATTCGAGTGAGATTGCAGCAGAAAGTCGAGAAGAGAGCCCTTTCTTAAGGTTAGGACTCCCTTCTCGACTTTATTATACAATGAAATATAAATCATAGTATATTTTTGTCACTTTTCACATCGTATTACCCCGATAGAAACAAAACAAAACGACTTTCTTGATATATCAATAAATGGCACGGATAATTTATTGGATGCATTGGAAAAATATTTTAATACATATCCTATTGAGCAAAATCGATTTCAAAAAGATGAAATATTAGAATGGCCCAAGTATTTAATCATACAATTAAACTTTCGTAAGACGAAATGGTGGAAGTGAAGTGATGTTGAAACCTTGATATTTCCTCGAAATTTCTACAAAACATATATTAGACATAAAGCATATATCTTATTTTATTAAGAATGTTGAATAATAATATTATTAAATATTAAGCTTTAAAAAAGCTAATTAAATTCAAAAATGAATATATATTATTATTGGATAAATATTAATCAGAACAAATGATTTTTTTATTAATGCTATGTAATAAACAGAAATTCATCAAAAGTGACAGCTCTCAATTTTTGACATTTGTAAATTCTAAATTGAATGAGAAAAATGAAATAACACTAAGCATAATACAATATTCTAGATTTAATTATAATTAGGAAAAAGTTAGTTTTGAGAGTACTTTTCATAGGCATATAGAATGAAATCTTCTGAAAAATAATATCACATAAACTCATATTATTTTCTAATATATAACTATTTTATATAAAAATCAAATTCAATGATCTTAAAAGCGAAGGATAAACCTCAAAATTTACGAATATAATGAGTGGGAATATAATGCTTATCTATCATAAAACCATATGAAATATCAATTTTTGCTTTACGCCTAATTTTTGACGACAATTAGCAAAAAATGTTAAATGTTAACACTCAGTCCATTTGAATATGAAAAATAAAATTGACTTTGATTAAATGTTTTTATTTATCATGCAATTCTTCTTGCGACCAAAGATTTGAATAAAAGTTCAAAAAATAAGATAGCTTAAAAAATAATATACGGTAGTGTTTACTAATAGATGAATAGTATATAAATTCTATTAAAATGGATTTGATCCAAAAAAAATATAAAATTTGATCATAAATAAAATCGTTTTAAATTACTTCTTCATTTAAATTATAACAATTATTTTTGATTTTTATTTATCATCCACATTCAAATTTGAATCTTATCACAAAAGAAGGACCACTTTTATGACTACTGCCAAATCTATAAACAGAGAATGGCTATTTGAAGCTAAAAGAAGAATAGAAGAAGGTGAATATTACAAAAGTGTGGGAAAGGAAGTTGAATTGGAAAATGGTAAAATTAAATTGAATGTTGCCGAAAATACAATAAGAAGAGCATTTCAACTTCAAGAAATCGAATTACCAAAAGTTAGTCGCGGCAGAAAACCAAATCCACCAACATTTGAACAAAAACAATTAATTAATTCTTGTGTTTCACAATATAAAGGAGGAATTTCAAAAACTTATTTATTGATTAAAAGGTTTCAAAATATTGTTCAAAATCCCGATTGTGAGAAAGAAAAAGAAGAAATTGCAAAAGAATTTGAAAATATAGAAGATTTGACAAAAGATCAAATTTTTGACAATTTACAAAAAATAAAGCCTCATCAAGTGGAAAAATTTATGATGGAATCAGGTTTATCTTCAAAAAAGATTACAAACCAGCAGATCCACCTACCAAATATCGTGCCATATCAAAGAATTTGATATGGCACTGCGATATTCATTACCTTCACGGTAATGTTTCTTTTCCATTCTTTGCCATATTGAATGATATGACACGTAAAGTTCTCAAAACTAAATTATTGAAAAACAAGTCTTCCAACTCAACAGCGAATATTTTAAGAAAACTTTTAGAGGAGTTTATCCCTTACTGCATCTGGACCGATAACGGCGGTGAAAACCGCGGTGAATTCGGCCAGGTTATGCAGGAAAACGGAATAGTTTGGAAGCACACCTTGCCGTATATGCCAAGACAGAACGGCAAGGTGGAGCGCCTGTGGCCAAGCTTAGAAAAGTTTTTGCCAGACGAGTTGGATGATATTCAACAAATCAAGGACTCAGTTCAGCAGTTCATTGAAAAATACAACAATACACCACATTTATCTCTCGATATTAATCCAAAAACGAATAGTAATTACACTCCTAACGAATTATTCGAAGTTTCAAAATTTTGGTACGAGCCAGAAATGCAAAAATGGGAGTTATATATCAAAGAGGAATGGGTTTTAGCAAAATTTGAATAATTACATCATTTTAAATGACTTCTAAACAATTTTATTTATGATCAAATTTTATATATCTTTTTGGATCAAATCCATTTTAATAGAATTTATATACTATTCATCTATTAGTAAACACTACCGTATATTATTTTTAAGCTATCTTATTTTTTGAAATTTTATTCAAATCTTTGGTCGCAAGAAGAATTGCATGATAAATAAAAACATTTAATCAAAGTCAATTTTATTTTTCATATTCAAATGGACTGAGTGTTAACATTTAACATTTTTTGCTAATTGTCGTCAAAAATTAGGCGTAAAGCAAAAATTGATATTTCATATGGTTTTATGATAGATAAGCATTATATTCCCACTCATTATATTCGTAAATTTTGAGGTTTATCCTTCGCTTTTAAGATCATTGAATTTGATTTTTATATAAAATAGTTATATATTAGAAAATAATATGAGTTTATGTGATATTATTTTTCAGAAGATTTTGTGTTCTTCTTCAAAATTTTATTTTTTATTAAAAAGAATCTTTACGAAATATACATTTACTTTAATTAATATTTAAAAACGTGCTCTATCAAAAGTTCCAAAAATTCAATATTATAGCTTTTCTGAGGTGTCACTTTTGATGAATTTCTGTTTTCAACACTAGACAAAAACAATTATATTAGATGCACATGATTAACATCTCTTGGTCTGATGATGTTTTTCAATTAAAAGATTATTATATACAGTTTGAATTTACAAACTTAATTCATAATTGCATGGCACAAGAGAGGTATGATCTGCTTATATGTTAATGATAGATATGATCCATATTATATTTCCATATAAATAACTTAAAGAAATATATCTTCTAAGTGTATTTTTTGTTCAATTTTGTTTGAAAAAAAAATTAAAACGCATTTCTTATCTTGTTTAGCTTTGATAAGTTGGATTAAAAAATTACT
>NC_067206.1:20946225-20980544 GCF_026262505.1 Trichomonas vaginalis G3 | reverse complement strand
CAAATGGAGAACAAAATGTTTCTTCATATGAAGGAAAAATTTTTCTTGAGAAGAAATAGAGGGTTTTTTAAAATTTTATTGGTATGTAATGAAATAAAACAAATATTAAAATTATTTTTTGATAACAAGAAATTTCCCAACAGAAAATATTTGAAGACAAAGAAACAAAAGAAAAATTGAAAAAATATTACTCTCTTTACATTTCATGAGATTTTCAATTTATTTTCATGTACAATTGACCAATTTTATACGTTTTTAGAGTGGCAAATAAGTGATTTTGCTTGAAATAAAAAATTATTGTTTGTTTTACAAGCCTATAAATAGATTTTTGCTCCGATTTTTTGATTAAAATTTGTTTAATCCAATTAATAATTTTTTTTTCTAAATATCTTAATATCTGGATCACTCACTGATACAATGATTTAACGGATAAAATAATAGCAACACTCAATCTAAGTTTCGCTGTCTTTCAAGCCAAAAAATATTATGCAATTTAAATTTAAATTGTTTTATTCAAAGATTTAAAACAAAGATAAGTAATTATAATTATCATCTACTTTTATGAATAACTTCACTCTAATTGATAAGATTTTCGTAAAAATATTTTTATTACATATCGATAAGAATATGTTTTACCTACTTATGCCCATGATGTGATAAACAGAGAGTAGCAGTGATTTTTTTATCATGCGAACTTTTTTAAAAGCTGTAAGGCAGGAAGTAATAATCTTGGTTTTTTTCTGAGTTTAGTTGTAGACAACTATTGAGTGCGCCGGAAGTTATCATTCTGTGATGCAGAAGGATATCAAATTGTACTGACCTAAGGATTAAGTGATTGAATTGAAATTTATTGATTTTCAGTTTGATCAAAATTTTGTTGAAAAGAAGCATGTGTACGTATATGCCGTGAATGTGGTCAACTTCTGTTATGCATTCTCCTTCACTCCTTCTTATTCTTTCGAGAACGAAGCTGCTCAGCTTTCGCTGAGCGAATGACACTTTTCATGCCCTAAAAGTACAATCTCTCAAATTTATGCTGAAAAATTAATACGACCTAAACTAGTATATTCAAAAAAAAAAAAAAATAAAAAAAAAAAGAAGGGTAGTGGGGCCTTCCAGCACTTCGTGCCCTTCTAGCCCTGATGTTTTGAATGTTTATGTATAAATGAAGTTTTTGATTCCGGAGGACTCCTTCTTCTTTCCTCCATTGCTTCTGGGAAGAAGACTTCTTCTGGTCGAAAACCATTATATAATGTGGTCTGCTTTCACAAATTTATATGTTTTCATGTTTGTCACTTTTCTGTCACTTTTCGGGTAAAACATTTTTATTATTATATATAAAATGAAAGTGTTTTACCAAAACCACCGTTCGTCTCCTTTGAAAAAAGAAATAAGAGTAAATGTAAAGGAATATTGATATTGAGAGAACTTAAGAAACTACCGAATGGTCTAACATTTGTTATTTTGTTCGGTGGAAGTTTCTTAATATATCCATTTGGTGCCACTACAATATTCCGAGACTCAAAGATTATATGCAATGCTTCGACAACTATATTGGACCGTCTCAAACATATACCAGACAAACAAAATATTTTGTAAAGAGTTAAAAGAAAAGATACCTTATAGGTAAGATGGAACGGTATACCATTCAGATAACCATAATTTGTGAGAGGAGGTTTTGGAAAACGCAGAATATGATAGACTGGGATAGTATATTCTGCGTTAGGACTATTATTATGGTGGCTATAAGGAGTTGCATGACATTGAAGCACTTATGTTCAAAGTTTTCTATATCTACTATACAATGTTTTCAAAGAGACGAATAGAAAAATATATTGAGGGTATAGAGTTGGTGATGATGTTATTGACAGAGTTGTATGATAAAATATAAAGACAAGGCAAAATGTTTTTCTTTATAGTGGACCGCCGTTTATAACACATGGGCATTTTCAAATACCCTAAGTCGACTGGAACTTTGAGAGACTCTTAGTAACTTTAGACGTTTTTACATAACCTCCATGCTTTTAAACTTTCATCCGATAAAATGGTTTTGGAAATGTGTCATGAGATGGTTAGAGGACTAGCATGATATGAGTTTTACGATACGATAGAGATATAGATATGAGCGAGGTCCTATAACTGGAGAAAGTGGTCATAACAGATTTTTACTAGTAGTAATGTGGTTTGACAATAGGACTACTTGTTTTTAGGTTTTTTTCCCATTGGTGTCATTTTATTTATTTGACGTGGCAGAAAAGTACAGAGAATATGAGATGAACCAATGCCTGCAAGAGTGTTAGTAATATGTCTCGTAAGGAGATATATTTTATCTAAATATGTAAATGGACGCACAGAACTTAGCCGAATGCACAGCAACCTGGACAACCAACCCGAGAGAATCCCTAAACTTGAAGTTAGAATACAAACTGCAATGGCAAACTATGGTCAGTGCCTAACAAGATGTACAATGCAAACTGCGGCATGTTCCAAAATGACGCTGCGTTAGGCTTGCCCAACCAGTGGTATGCAATATGAAGAATGGAAAGAGTTTTATATCAAACCCCTGAAAGTGGGATAGTAAAACAACTCTATCCAGATCGACGCGAACACAGGAGTTGACCCAGAATATGTTTTCTACAGAGGAGAAACAGAATGTAGAGCTCCAGTTAAAGGAATGCTATGGACTCCAACAGGAAAAACGTACGAGACTAGGCGGACATTAGATTTTTCAATTATAGTCAATATGTGGTTTCTTCAGTAAGATAGGAATCTTCTTTGCGAAATGTTGGAGAGGTATTAGGTAATGGAATAAAAACCGTAGGAAAGGAATTTTGGGAACGGTGTCAAGAAATATTGTAAAAGAGTAGGTCAGTTTGTTGGTATTATTAGCCTAAACGACCCTGAACCAGAAAGAACATAGTCCTCCTGTTATACAACAAGGATCTTTGAACACTGCACCAGCAGTTGCTAAGTTGGCATACCAAATCCAACACCTCAACCGTATTAAAAATTATATTTTTACCGTTCGATAGAGTTGTTATATGAAACTAAGTGTCTAAGTAAACGCATGGTATATGGAATTATTCTTTTTTCTTTCCATCTGTAGTGAAACCATACTTGAAAGTCTGAAAAGTACTTCCACTTGGTGGTTCATATAAACTTTTGTAGGTTTTTTCGTAAAAAGTCATTTTGCCAAGCATAAGAAAGAGTTTTGGGCAGCAGAAAATGAGCAGTGAAACATAATATGGCAGCTGGGCTCGAAAACATCTTGTTAAATAAATATGGTTCATCTCTTTGCATATCGACTGTAAAATATTTGCTAAAGGAAGTTCGACTTTTCTGATTTTACATTCTTGGCAAACTAATACCATGACATTGCAGTGATATTCTGTATCTATTTGGTTCGTCTTTCTTGGATTGTTCTTGTAGATTTGGAAATGACCTTGTAATTTTTGTTTGTCATATTACAATTCTCACATAAAAGTGGTGCTCTCGTATTTTGCATATTCATCCAGCATATTATTGCCATAACAATGAATTTATTTTTATGCTTCTATATTTTTTAACGCAGTCTGTACGAGAAGATGAAGAGGTCACTTGTATTTAAGCTTCAATTTTCTTCCACATTTTTCGTTTCCTTCTAGAATTATATCTATAATGGAAACTTACATAAATGGGAAAACTTTTATCTTCTACAGAACAACTTCGGCTTCATTCTACGAAAGCCAATAGCTTTTGTGACAGATGGGTCTTCTTAACCATCTAAGTGGGTAGTCAAACGATTAGGCCTTCCATGCTTTACCGGTCTCTGTCTTAAACTTTTGACGGCGCATTCGTAAAAAAGTTCATCTAATGGTTTAGTTTGTAGCAACTTTAATTTTCTTTTTCTATTGAAGCATATTTTATCTCGAATTAAAATGTCGAAAGAAACAGCGTCTAAATGAGAGAAATACAACACAACCGGGACAAACTCATTATGCAAGCTCTAATAAGACACAACAAACTTTTCAAACTATTCTAGGATTCTGAGTCATTGAAAGAAGGAAACTCTAAAACAACTGGACATTAAACCAATGAAGAATGAGTTTTCTGTTTCAAGACAATAAGAACCATACTGTTTGGTATAATCCAAAAAAAGAACTTTAAACGAGAAACCTCTAGGATGAACTTCTTTTGAAAGCAGATAGTCTGACAACAAAGCTGACAAGAGTATGTCATTGAAAAAGTTCAACGAAGACATGACAGAGCAGATGGCACATATGCCACAAAAAGCAGATGTTGACAACAAAGCTGAAAAACTTGTTAACGATGAGTTAAGCATGCGTGGCTAGTGCGTTAGTGAAGAAGGCAGATAAGGAATAGTGTGGGATGAAAAAGACAATGAAATTAAGAAAGGGTGAATGGTATAATGAACGGAAACATCGAAGATTTTAAAACGAAAAGCTGATACAGGATGGCGTTTCAGGGTTGTTTTAGACCTTAAAGCCGGACCAAGAAAGTGTTAGATATGTTGCACCACGTTTCAAGGTCTTCATACCATAGAGGTTTAATGAAGATGGACAACAAGTTGAAAGGCTTGAGAAAGGTGTTACAAGAGTTTTAAGGAATACAAAAGCAGACTCGACATGGCATAAAAGGATATGGTAGTAAGATGCAACAAAAGACGTATTTTCCGCATGGACCAGAAGGAACTACCCACAAAAATATCCATAGACATCAGCATTCTGACGTAAAGTGACTTTGAAGAAACGTTATATAAAAGAGCAGACAAAACAGCAGCTTCAAGACATTAAAGACAGAAATACTATCAAACATTATATCTATAGGCTCTATTTATACGTCAATGAACTCTACCAGACCAGAAGTAGTACTTGGGTTTTGAACTTGGACTCAAATAGTCGACGTAGCCGGACTTTTTGTATTGGGGCAAACTGCCCTTTTTCAAAGGAAACAGGTGGAAGTAAATACAGATTTCAGGTGAAAAAATTTTACCTGCAACACAGTCATTACGTAGATTTAAGTACATCTCAAGCAGTTTGGCAATAAGATGATATTGGGGATGGTCAGGAATGACAAAAGTAAAGGAATATGATGTTAAAGAAACGTTAAGTTTTGCTAATAGATTGTTACTGGAGTAACACTGAGGGAGGAGGAAAACCATATACATAACGTTTCAGGATATATCCGCAAAACGGGACAAGTAAAAGACTACATTGCCACCTACATGAACAGTTTACGCATGGTATAGAAATGCTTAGTTCGTTCAGTTTTCAACTTTCTTTAGCATATTCGTCAGGAGTTGTCCTATATTTTGTTTCGGAACTGTCTTTGAAAGTATACCTTGAACTTTGACAAGTTGAACGAGGTCTGACAATCAGTAGTTTATCTTTGCTTGCAGTGTGTACATTTTGCCATGTGTTGCCTAAAACTTCAATAATATTCTCTTGTATACTTTCGTTCCTATTTTACGACACGAATGCGAGTACCTGGATTGCGAGTTCCGTCCATTGTTGTCAAGATAGGTCATAGTATTTTCATTATGGTCGCGTTTAGGTATTTCTATTTTTAACTTTTGTACCTTCTGATGTTTTGAAGCCTGGCATTCTTTCTTGTTTTTGTCTCTTTTGACTAACTATTTAAATATATAGTCTTTCTTCTAAGTCAGGGTTGTTTTTCATTTTCTTCAGGGGAATGGTTTCCTCAAACCTTTTTGTTTACGGCTAATTGTAAATATTTAAAAACTTGTCTCATCTTTTGCCATGGAGAAGGTGTCTGTACTTGTCGTCAATATGAATTTCATCTACCCTACCTACCTGTTGTGGTTTGGGTTTAAGATGTCCTTTTACAGATGTTTTTATACAACTGTCAATGACACCAAGAGCAGAATGGTTGTTGGGGTCGACAATGCAATATTGGTTTACATTTTTTGAACGAGATAGTTTTTAATATCGTCTGATTTTGAAAGACCCTTTCACAGTCCAGATGTCAGTTTTGGTTGATGGAATTTGGTCACGAATATTGTCAAAGCAGTTTTTTCACATCTAAAATATTTTTGGAGCCCATATGGTATGGCCTTTCACAGTATCTTGTGTTTTTTGACCCAGACAAATCTTTTAGCCAGTTATGGAGGTCCAATTTCTTATCTATACCTCGGAATGTTTTCCAAGATATCCATAAGAACCAAGCATTTGGTGTTGAACTACAAGATTTTTTATCATGAGTGGCTTCATTTGTTGCCTTAGAAACATAGGGGTCCTTGTTTTGATTCGTCTTTTTTTACCCTATAAAGAAATGGGTTTATTTGGCGCATAGCAGGAAGTTGCAATTCCAGATTTTTGCCCGCAGTTGGAAACAATAGCCAAGAGGTGTATTTGGAGTTGGAAAGGAAGATTTTTTGAGTACATTTAGGTATACTTAAAGAGAAAGCACACCTATTATACAACCTGTACAGAAAGGTTGGGATGGTAGCAACGAGATGCAGCAAATTTATTCCAAATCCTTGAAAGAAGGAAAAAGTTCAAGGATGGATTGGACAATGTAGGAAGACAAGCAGGAAATATTATAACAAAGCATATGAACTACTATAATCCAAGCAGGAACTATATGGGACCAAGGTGAAAGATTCTTTAACAGAGGATATAACCACATGCACAACAGTGGGTAAAACATAACCAACCTCAACCGCCTCAACGTGGATGGTAAAATTTTTACTAGGATGAAATGAACAATACAGCATTGAGACAAATGGGTTCAAAGATGGATTTGTCGACTTCCAGCAGTTACACAACGTGTTTGTTCCAAGTTCCTACCCTATACTTCAAGAATGTTTTTAGACGAAGTTAAAAAAGCACCACAACAGTTGAAAACAAACCAACTAAAATTTTTTTACTGAGATGAAATGACCGAAGAACGTGAGTAATCGAGTAGATTTGACACCGCACAAACAAAAAGTTCAGAACGCATTGTCAAAACCTGTCAAAGAACTTACAGATGAAGATAAAATTCAAATAATAGAAAGTGCCAGGTCCTGGAAATACAAACGCCTAACTATATTGAAGTCAGCTTTTCAATAGAATGGAACGGCTAGTTTAAAAGAGAAACAGACTCTCACAAATAAAATATTGAAGTCCTGAAGAGCTTTTCGAGAAACAAGATGGAAAGTTTACTTCACTGACCAACAGTTCATTATAGAAAATCTCTTGACTTAGAGTCGAAATATTCTAAACTTTACAACAAACACAAAAAGTTGAAAGGAAAACAAAAACAAATGGCATATGATATTTATGCAGATGTTGCGACACACTGTTCCTGGCAGGTTGAGGTAAGTCAGAGGAACCGAAAAGTGACCGAAAAACCAATCGAAAGAAGGGAAGCCAAAAACTGAAGATAAACAAAACCAAAGGTTAGTTTCAAATACTAACCAAGTCAACGGCTTCATTTAGCTGGTTATGGGTTTCGTTCAAAGACTTCTGGCAGCAGGCGGGTTATGTAAAGTAAGAAAAAAAATTTTTTATTTTATAAAAATGCCCCCCATATAGAATGGATAGAAAATCTGCTATGAATAAAAGCCAGAGTTCGAAAGATAATGGTTTGGAAAGTTTCGAAGAATTTTTAATATAGGTAGGGAAGACCCATAAAAAGTCTATGACAAATTGTCTGGTTCATCGCTACGAAACTGGATTTGGAAACAGCGCGCGCCCAATTATCCAACAGACTAGAGAGGTTAGAAGAAGCACGTCTTATGGACATGCCTTTTCATGTTAGTGAACCGGCAAGTTGAAGGACACGACGGCTTTGGCCAGATTCCTATTGGAAAATGACGCCACATTGCATCCTTCTGATGGAAGAAAAAAGGAAAAGGTGAAGGACAAACATTGCTCCCATTGGAACGAACAGATTGCTCATATGAAAGTACAGTGAAGTTTAGAGTCAAATTACTCTGGTCGAACCTTTAACAGTAAACTTTGACGAAGGAAAGAACAAAGAAGGCTTCATTGGGAGTACTTGTGCATATCAAGACGGAAAATAAGAAAGGATACCAATCTCAGCCTAACCGTAAAATTTGGACGGTCGAGCATTTACTTATGCACATGGCAATGTCACAACAGCTGCACAACTTCTTGAAGCTTTCAAGACTACAAAAGAGAGACCAAATGGTTTTGACTCGCGACTCAGACATTTTGAATGCAATTGAAGGAATTGCGAAAGTGTAAAAATTTGAATGGTATGAACCTAACCCTCAAGCAGTCAGACAACATGCTGGATACTTCGTTCATAAAATAAGTCTGACATTGACTTGACAAGGTAATGGAATTTTACAATTCAATTTGCAACATATTGTCAATGAACCTTGTATTCTTCATGTCTCAGGAACTTCTCTGGTCTTGTTTACAGAAGAGAAGATGAAGTAATCTTGAGTCATGTTGTGAAGACAAGGTTACATTCTCAGCGGTTTCAATTTGGCAAAAAATTGCAACCGTTGGCAATATGTCAATTATCCGAGTTAACATTCCGACTGAGAAAGGTTCTTCACACGACGAGCTATGTTGTTGTTCAAATTACGCATGGTTGAAGATTGTATTTGTTCCAACCACTTTCATGTTTGAACGAAAGTCCTTAACACAACCCATTGGTTCGGGAAAGGTCAAGTGCAACATTGTAGAAGCTGTAAACATTCTTTTAGAGAAAGGTTTGTTGGAACAATTCCAGATGATACAAGGCTGACAGAACTTTTGTACGCAAAAAGACGAAACCAAATTTCTTTTCATTTGTTACCAAGAAAAAAAAAAACCAAAACCCCCCCCCGCAAAAGTTGTTCCAGACAAAGTTATAGCAAAAAGAAGTAACTGTTTCCAAAAGGGAGTTGGATTGTTCGGATACCACCTGAACAGAAGAATTCCAATGAGGTTGGCAAGAACTTCAAGATGCTATAAACAAACTTCCATTGATGACATCCAATTGACTGTCAAATTGTATTGGAGAGCATCGGAGTTAGGTCAGAAGGTTTTATATGAACAGGTTGCTTTCGACGATGTTTATGAGATAGCAAGGCGAAGTTTCTCAGAAGATAAGAAGACGTCACATTGAATTTCGCACGACTGGCCCATTGGTTGCGACAAGTTCGACTCAAACGAAAAGATTACTATGTCGACTTAACGCTGCATACATGAGGGTTCGTCCAATAATATTCGACTTGGAACCAAACGAAGATGGTGAGTCCCAGGAAGGACTATACAGTTTTGGAAAGTCATACACAACTGTTTATGATATTAGGAAAGCTTCAAACCCAACTTGCAATGAACACTCAAAATTGCTTATGAATTCGACATGGGGATATTCGCATTAAGATACCTTCAAGAATGAAGAGTAAACATTATGAGAGGTCGACAAACTTTGTTGAAGGTTCTCCCCCTTTTGTTTGAAGTAACGACTTCCACTCAAGGTCAAAGTGGCTTAGTAACCACATTAAAACCTATTTGTCGAACATTGGTCTTACCCTCAGTTCGCAAAGGCCAGTCCTTGACACTACACAACAAATTCTTCTCCGAAGTCAAATTCCAAAGTGAAGGTTTACTATGAGAACATTGACGGCACTCATGAGAACGAAGAAGGATTACAACAACTCATTGAAATGGGATGGTCGGTGAAAGATGGGTCAATTCAAATTGGACAAAATTTTCACGAAGTTCATGGTCCTCTCGCAAGCGTAAGTACTGGGGCATACTTGAAGACGGCACAGAAATAAAACATTGCATGGAACTAAAAAATTTTTATATTCCTTCCTAGCTAATTTCCGTTAATTTCATGGTCGCCCTCGGAGTCTTTGATCGGCAGGTGAGTACACCCATTCTTGGTCTCAAACTCATATATAACCTGTTTGTATTGATGTATTTTTCGTCGACTATGGCACGAGACACGAACATTGACGCAAACGGACAAAAAGTGTCATTTCGGATGGTCCGCGCAGCCAATCGCAAATTGCGAGCTGACTTTCGAAGAAGCTTTTACGTTTCCCAAGGGAGAGGGTGTTCTGGGTGCAGGCAGAGGTCATGAGACTCTTACGAGCAGTACATCTCACATGCTGGGAGGACAATCGTCCTTGAATGGGCAATTTCTACCACTCCTTGGGACGACCTCTCTACGCAATGGGAATGACGGAAAGAGTCCAATTCCCGAGGTCAGCGGAACTACTTTTGTCCCAAATTATCCTTAATTTACAGCCGCTTACGCAACTAAAAAATTAATTTACTCGGGGTTTCCCTAAAATAAAATTTTTTTACTGCTTAGAAACACTGCGAGGTTCTCCTTACGTTGTTGAGCTTGTCACCGTCAATGTGTCTGACCTTTCGTCTTCTTGCCTGGGATTTGGAACCCATTTGAATTGCGACCAAGCTTGGCCCATTGAAATTGAACCGCGATTCCGAAGGTTAAGGTTCAAGGTGTCCAAGTTTGTTGGGGACTGGGGTAAAGAAACGCCTTGCCTGTTCTTCCTTGTTGCGGATTTTGTATGGGTAGGGTTGGGAATTTTATAAACTGTCATCGGCAACAGGGGTTTGGCCCAAACTTCGCTCTTCTTCGTGTTTCTCTTCTTCCTCTTCTTCTCTTCCTCTTTCTTCGTGTTTCTCTCCTTCTCGACATTCCTTCTTCATTCTGTGTTAGAATTAGCGGTGTTGGAGGTTCTGTCGCTTTCGCGAGTACGCGTTCCCAGATTGCGTCTATGCTCTTCGCAGAAACGGTTAGATGAGTCTTGGCAGGTCTCGGTTCTCTCTCGCGTAATGCGCAAGGTTTTCCGTCAAATCGTTCAAGGGACTTTTTTCATTGAAGCTTGGTTCATGAGGAACTCACCTTTAAGTCCTTCATCTCTTCATAAGACTACCTTTGGAGAGGTCTTAAACGGTGGTTTGTCCACGTATGAGGCTTTCAAAATTCAAAATTTGAATTTGAAACTGGGCGCGTTTGTCCTGGCAACATGATGAATGGCGAGCAGTCGTGGGCGCGTTAAGTTTGTGATTTCTGGGTGGCTTGTTGTGCGATTTTGTTCGGAATCGAAAAATGAGTGGTTTGAGAATGACGGTTTTACTTCAAAAGCTTGTTTATGACGGTTTAAGTCATACAAACAAGTTTAAAATAATATCTTGTTCTTCTTCTGAACGTTTTTGTTGTCTCTTCCGATAAAATAGTTTTCCGAACCTGAAGAACAAAAAACGTTTTTTTGAGATTGCGGAGAGTTCAAGGCAAACGTTCATATTCTGGATTATGTTGGGAGCAGTTTCGAAACATTTTTGAGGCTGACTTTCGGACAAAAATTGGGACAATGTCAGTAAAATTTCATCTTTGGTCGGACTGCATGAGGTAAGTCCTTACATGTAAGTAGCTCTGGTAAAGTCTTCTCATTTCTGCTAATTTTTGGAGTATAGCTTCGTAAGTTTAGACGTTTTAATTTTCAATTGTCTTATTCACTCTTTACTTCTAAAGGTAAGTATCCATTTTGAGGCAAGAGTAAAGCTTTGGTAGCTTTTAAGTGGGAAGCTATTTTTGTTCCTTGACTTCTGCAATTTTGGTTGCAATTGTGGTTTGAGCTCTCTTCAAGTTCGCCGTCTATGTCGTTCTCAACCCTTCAACCAATAGCTTGGAACAACTCTTCAAATCGGTCCATTGAAGTTTGGTGTGGGACGAATTTAGGACTTTGCTTTCATTCAAAAAAATGAAAAAGTTTTTTATCAAGCGTGCTCATGTATCATGGCTATAGAACTTTACCAGAAGGCTTCTTTACTTCACAATGAAGTCTTTGGGCTACTTGAGTGTTGGTGTTGGAGTTCTTTGGGGGAGGTGGCTCTGAAATTTAAGATCTCTCTCGAGCGCAACAACAGATGGTCAGATAACATTCCCATTCTTTTATGCCACCAATAAACTGTGTATTGACCAACTTGCAATTTACGGAAGACGGGTCAATACAGGTTTCACAGTTGAAAATAGTTGTACACAAACCTGTTGAGTAGGAGTGTGAAGTAAAACATAAAAAAAGTGAAGTTGAAAATGAGATTGTTTTACAGTATGGTTGGCATGTCGCCTTCCTGAGGTATGTAGAACGGCTGCCCGAGAAGTGGAAGGGGCAGTCTAAAATCGCGATTTTGAATTTTCTTCTTTCCAAATTGCTTTTTTGTCCAAAATTAGAAGTTTTATTCAAACTCAATCTTACAAACACCTACAATTAACACTCAATATATTCTATCACTCCACAACAAACCGTCTCCCAACAAACTACAATTATCGTATCAACACACTTCTTTAACAAGAAGCCAAATTTTCTCCAAAATAATACCAAAAATCAGTAATATCAATACATGTTCTAATATACTTAAAACCATCGTGACAAAATTCAAAAACGAAGAGTTCTTCTCTCCAAATTTTTTTCAAAATCAAAAAAATCAGATAAAAAAAAAAAAAAAAAAGTAGTGGGCTTCCGAGGCTGCGCCCCTTCTAGCCCTAAGATTTTGCCAAGACCAAGAGGAGGACCGACCCCAGCCGACCAGCCGTGCACACTTTTTGTGTCGCTTTCACAAATTATATATGTTTCATGTTTTGTCACTTTTCTGTCACTTTCGGGTAAAAACATTTTTATTATATTATAATAAATGAATTTTACAAAACCAACCGTTACCGTTCTTTGGAAATAAGAGTAGATGTAAAGATATTATATTGAGAGAACTTAGAAACTACCGAATGGTCTAACATTTGTAGATTTGTTCGGTGGAATTCTATAATCCCATTTGTGCATACAATATTCCCAGACTCATAACCGAATCCTATTATGCAATGACTTCGACAACTATATGGACCGTCTCAAAATATTCCAGACACAACAAATATATTGAAAGAGTTAAAAGAAAGATACCTATAGGTAAGATGGAACGTATACCATTAGATAAGAAAAATATTGTGAGAGAGGTTTTGAAAAAAGCAGAATATATAGACTGGAATAGTATATCTGCTAGACTATTATATAGTGGTGCTATAAGAGTTCATGACATTAAACACTTATGTCAAAAGTTTTATATCTTAACAATACAAATGTTTTCAAAGAGGACATAAAAAATATCATAGAAGAGTATAGAAGTTTGTAAGATGTCATTGGACAGAGTTGTATGAGAAAAATATAAAGACAAGGAAAATGTTTTCTTTATAGTGGGACCGCCGTCTATAACACATGGATTTTCAATACCAAGTAGACTGGACTTTGAGAGACTCTTTAGAAACTTTAGACTACATAACATAACCATCCATGCTTTTACTTTACATCCGATAAAAGTGTTGGAAACCGTTATGAGATGTTAGAGGAATACATGACTATGAGTATATAATGACAAGATAGAATATGAGAGAGTCCTTAAACCGGAGAAAGTGTCACAATAAAGAAATTTTATTAGTAAGTATAATGGGTTTGAAAATGGATTGTTAGTTTTAGTTTTCCATTGTGTCATAGATCATTATGAGGCTGGCAGAAATTAGATTCATTTAAAATTGAATACATATTTTTGAGAGAGTCAAAAATTTCAGGATCGATTTCATCTTCGCATTCATCCAAATATATTCTAAGCTCGGAATTTTCAAATGCATTCAAAATATTGGCAAAGTTTTCTTTACAAGAAGAGTTAAATAAAATTTCTTGTAAACAATTAATAATAAATTTTGGGTTAAATTCAACAAAATCCGAAAGAATTTCAAACACCTTTTCAAATTTGTCATTAAATATCGAAAGGGATATTGAATCTTTTATGATAATAGCGATGAGGATATTTATCAAAATTTCCTTATTTTTGAAGAGTGCGGGATAAATTTGTCAAGTGTCACTTTTCAATAACCTTAAATTACGCTGTTCTAATTTTTTAAAAAATAACCTTAAATTATATTTGAAGAAATTATGTCTATGATATATGTTTTATTCTAGAATCTTGGAGTTTTCATGCACTACACAAGAGCTCCAAGGTTCCAAGAGTGAATGCTCAATAGCAATTATAGAGATGTACCTTTTCAAAATGACTTTTACTGATTAAATTTAATCAATAGAAGACATTTTGAAAAGGTACCTCTACAATTAGATATACAAGAGATTCAAAGCTTCATTTCAGATAGATTTGAAACTTTGAAACTCTTGGTAGATTTTGAGTGAATGCTGACAATCATCTTTGAGAAGGTTTTCTTAAAGAAAACCTTCTCAAAGAGGTTTCTCAGGAGCCCTGAGGCTCCCTTTCGTAATGATTGGGAGCCTTGGGGCTCCTGAGACGAAGAATGGCTTCGCCGAATCTTTGATCAGCAGAGGCCAAATGAAAAGGCCTCTACTGATGGATTCTCAGGAGCCCTGAGGCTCCCTTTCGTAATGATTGGGAGCCTTGGGGCTCCTGAGACGAAGAATGGCTTCGCCGAATCTTTGATCAGCAGAGGCCAAATGAAAAGGCCTCTGCTGATGGATTCTCAGGAGCCCTGAGGCTCCCTTTCGTAATGATTGGGAGCCTTGGGGCTCCTGAGACGAAGAATGGCTTCGCCGAATCTTTGATCAGCAGAGGCCAAATGAAAAGGCCTCTGCTGATGGATTCTCAGGAGCCCTGAGGCTCCCTTTCGTAATGATTGGGAGCCTTGGGGCTCCTGCAGCAGAGTATCGCTCCGCTCCATTAATTTTTTTTAAAAAAAAGTGCCGTGTGGCAAATTTGTCCTGTTCCCTCTCCTAACACATAACTCCACAACTACCCAAGTACTATATTGCCACTCCTTCCCGCATTGCATTTGAGAAACATTAAAAGTGGCGACAAGTGCACTTGCCATGGCATATTGTTGCGCGTATATACTACTTCTAATGAAAGAAGCAGTATATACGCGCAATTCGAGTGAGATTGCAGCAGAAAGTCGAGAAGAGAGCCCTTTCTTAAGGTTAGGACTCCCTTCTCGACTTTATTATACAATGAAATATAAATCATAGTATATTTTTGTCACTTTTCACATCGTATTACCCCGATAGAAACAAAACAAAACGACTTTCTTGATATATCAATAAATGGCACGGATAATTTATTGGATGCATTGGAAAAATATTTTAATACATATCCTATTGAGCAAAATCGATTTCAAAAAGATGAAATATTAGAATGGCCCAAGTATTTAATCATACAATTAAACTTTCGTAAGACGAAATGGTGGAAGTGAAGTGATGTTGAAACCTTGATATTTCCTCGAAATTTCTACAAAACATATATTAGACATAAAGCATATATCTTATTTTATTAAGAATGTTGAATAATAATATTATTAAATATTAAGCTTTAAAAAAGCTAATTAAATTCAAAAATGAATATATATTATTATTGGATAAATATTAATCAGAACAAATGATTTTTTTATTAATGCTATGTAATAAACAGAAATTCATCAAAAGTGACAGCTCTCAATTTTTGACATTTGTAAATTCTAAATTGAATGAGAAAAATGAAATAACACTAAGCATAATACAATATTCTAGATTTAATTATAATTAGGAAAAAGTTAGTTTTGAGAGTACTTTTCATAGGCATATAGAATGAAATCTTCTGAAAAATAATATCACATAAACTCATATTATTTTCTAATATATAACTATTTTATATAAAAATCAAATTCAATGATCTTAAAAGCGAAGGATAAACCTCAAAATTTACGAATATAATGAGTGGGAATATAATGCTTATCTATCATAAAACCATATGAAATATCAATTTTTGCTTTACGCCTAATTTTTGACGACAATTAGCAAAAAATGTTAAATGTTAACACTCAGTCCATTTGAATATGAAAAATAAAATTGACTTTGATTAAATGTTTTTATTTATCATGCAATTCTTCTTGCGACCAAAGATTTGAATAAAAGTTCAAAAAATAAGATAGCTTAAAAAATAATATACGGTAGTGTTTACTAATAGATGAATAGTATATAAATTCTATTAAAATGGATTTGATCCAAAAAATATATAAAATTTGATCATAAATAAAATCGTTTTAAATTACTTCTTCATTTAAATTATAACAATTATTTTTGATTTTTATTTATCATCCACATTCAAATTTGAATCTTATCACAAAAGAAGGACCACTTTTATGACTACTGCCAAATCTATAAACAGAGAATGGCTATTTGAAGCTAAAAGAAGAATAGAAGAAGGTGAATATTACAAAAGTGTGGGAAAGGAAGTTGAATTGGAAAATGGTAAAATTAAATTGAATGTTGCCGAAAATACAATAAGAAGAGCATTTCAACTTCAAGAAATCGAATTACCAAAAGTTAGTCGCGGCAGAAAACCAAATCCACCAACATTTGAACAAAAACAATTAATTAATTCTTGTGTTTCACAATATAAAGGAGGAATTTCAAAAACTTATTTATTGATTAAAAGGTTTCAAAATATTGTTCAAAATCCCGATTGTGAGAAAGAAAAAGAAGAAATTGCAAAAGAATTTGAAAATATAGAAGATTTGACAAAAGATCAAATTTTTGACAATTTACAAAAAATAAAGCCTCATCAAGTGGAAAAATTTATGATGGAATCAGGTTTATCTTCAAAAAGAGATTACAAACCAGCAGATCCACCTACCAAATATCGTGCCATATCAAAGAATTTGATATGGCACTGCGATATTCATTACCTTCACGGTAATGTTTCTTTTCCATTCTTTGCCATATTGAATGATATGACACGTAAAGTTCTCAAAACTAAATTATTGAAAAACAAGTCTTCCAACTCAACAGCGAATATTTTAAGAAAACTTTTAGAGGAGTTTATCCCTTACTGCATCTGGACCGATAACGGCGGTGAAAACCGCGGTGAATTCGGCCAGGTTATGCAGGAAAACGGAATAGTTTGGAAGCACACCTTGCCGTATATGCCAAGACAGAACGGCAAGGTGGAGCGCCTGTGGCCAAGCTTAGAAAAGTTTTTGCCAGACGAGTTGGATGATATTCAACAAATCAAGGACTCAGTTCAGCAGTTCATTGAAAAATACAACAATACACCACATTTATCTCTCGATATTAATCCAAAAACGAATAGTAATTACACTCCTAACGAATTATTCGAAGTTTCAAAATTTTGGTACGAGCCAGAAATGCAAAAATGGGAGTTATATATCAAAGAGGAATGGGTTTTAGCAAAATTTGAATAATTACATCATTTTAAATGACTTCTAAACAATTTTATTTATGATCAAATTTTATATATCTTTTTGGATCAAATCCATTTTAATAGAATTTATATACTATTCATCTATTAGTAAACACTACCGTATATTATTTTTAAGCTATCTTTTTTTTGAAATTTTATTCAAATCTTTGGTCGCAAGAAGAATTGCATGATAAATAAAAACATTTAATCAAAGTCAATTTTATTTTTCATATTCAAATGGACTGAGTGTTAACATTTAACATTTTTTGCTAATTGTCGTCAAAAATTAGGCGTAAAGCAAAAATTGATATTTCATATGGTTTTATGATAGATAAGCATTATATTCCCACTCATTATATTCGTAAATTTTGAGGTTTATCCTTCGCTTTTAAGATCATTGAATTTGATTTTTATATAAAATAGTTATATATTAGAAAATAATATGAGTTTATGTGATATTATTTTTCAGAAGATTTTGTGTTCTTCTTCAAAATTTTATTTTTTATTAAAAAGAATCTTTACGAAATATACATTTACTTTAATTAATATTTAAAAACGTGCTCTATCAAAAGTTCCAAAAATTCAATATTATAGCTTTTCTGAGGTGTCACTTTTGATGAATTTCTGTTTTCAACACTAGACAAAAACAATTATATTAGATGCACATGATTAACATCTCTTGGTCTGATGATGTTTTTCAATTAAAAGATTATTATATACAGTTGAATTTACAAAATTCTTAATTCATAATTGCATGGCACAAGAGAGGTATGATCTGCTTATATGTTAATGATAGATATACCATATTATTTCCATTACTATAAATAACTTAAAGAAATATATCTTCTAAGTGTATTTTTTGTTCAATTTTGTTTGAAAAAAAAATTAAAACGCATTTCTTATCTTGTTTAGCTTTGATAAGTTGGATTAAATAATATTACTAAATACAAATCATGATAACAATTATATATCCATGCTAAATGCCTGAAGATCTGGTGAAAATATTGAGATATGCCTCACTTCCATCATTTCGTCTTACCACATAAAAATATGTGATTTTTAAAACAAGTTAGCTGATATGCTTTTAACAAAACCGAATCAAAAGTATTCAAAAAAATCTGAAATTGTAAAATATCTTAATCAAAAATAAAGGGTTGATCTTCATTTTCGGGATTTCAAAAAAATTTGGAATTTCACCTCCCAAACACACAGATTGTCCAGTTCATTGGCATAGAGAATATCCGATTTCCAGTGTTTTACTCTGAATCTTATTAGTTAAATACCGAATTTCGAACATAAATTCATCAAAATCGAATAAAGAGACTACCAAAAACGACACAAATATAATCAAGTCACAATCATTTAACAGGAACTCCTTAAATGAAGATTTTTACAATTTTAATCTCTATATTTTAGAAAAAAATATGCTCAGTCACAAACACAATTACTATGTTATGGAACAAGGCATTGACACTCGAATCTCTGGCCAATTCGAGGAACATCCAAAATTTCAATAATCTTATCCCACAGAATCCATAGCCCAAAAACTTTAATTTGCATAGTACATTTGAAGACGAATAATATTAGTCCAATTTTTTTTAACTTTGAAATTTTCAAAGATACAAAATTTATTACATTTAGAATTAATGCATTAATATATGCATTTGTTCCGTACCGAAAATGAACTTTACAAAAAGTGACATGAAAAGTCTTAATTACATTAAAGCCAAATGTAAACTTCATTGAGAAAAAGCAGTTTTGTCTCGTATTCAACGTAAAATCTTCAAAAGAAGACTAAACAAAAAGTGCTACACTGATAACAAAGATGAATTTCACATGGAACGCGATGATTCAATAACTGCAGAGTTGCGACATACAATTGCGGAAAATGTATGGACAACCACATGTAATGGTGGAGAACCATCGTATCTTTCAGAGGTCGAATTACTTGATTTTTATGGTGAAATCAATCAAAGAGCAAAAGGTCTTGCATGTGAAAAGGTAATCGAAGCTTATCAGATTGCCTACGAATTACTGGAGTATAGATACAGCAGAGCTTTATATCTAGCTGGCCTTGTTCATCCAGACGAATTTCCAACAAGAGGAAAAAGAATTGTTTACTTCGCTAGAAGTATATCTCCCCTCAAGATCATGGTTAAACAGAGTTTGCTCTGATCTCAACATTGAGATCAAAAGCTCAAAAGAAAATGAGGAAAAACGAGCAAAGTACTGTAACACAGCAACAGTTGCTAACTTCTTACATTAATTTCAGTATACGGCAGGAATTGATCCATGGAATAAGTGGAGTATTTATGAAACATCTCTGCTTCATCAAAGCGTTACAAAGTTATCTGCACTGAAAGCAACCCTCCTTTAACCAAAGAAGAGCATGAATTTGTGCTTGTTACTAGTATCTTCCCATATAATTCTGAAGGATACCGGATGAAACCATTTATTATTGTTCCAGGAATATAAAATTGTTCACAGGAACTCCGCTCCGTGAGAGCATTCCTTACAGGACAATCTTATGGATGGATGACAAAGAAGATATGGGATATCTTTAATTTAACTTTTATTATCGAAATCCAGAGATATCGCTCAAGTCTTGATGCTATCACAGCAGCTCAGCATAATATCGTATTCGGTGATAATCATATCAGCCGAGTAAGTTATTTTACTTGCAAACTTTTGAGTCTCTTCAGAATTGAACTCTTGACATTTCCAGCTTACTGCACAGTAGTTCTCCAGTTATTTGATGTAGGATGTGCAGCATCTTTGAGATCAAAGAATAACAGGTTAAAATATGTTCCGCTTTACACATATGAGCAAGATAATTTATCAAATACCCCAAAACCAAGGTTAAAAATTGTAAGAATTTTAATTGATGCTTGTGATTAAGTCAATGCATCAGTATGGTATTCATCCGTGGAACCCAGATAAAGCCTTATCCAACGAATTAACAAACAAAACATCAAACGCAATACCAAATCCCACATATATATTTAATTCTTCTTGCAAAAAATTAACATCTGACGCCGAATTACTTAAAATTGCGCAATTTGAAGCAATCAAATTCAAACATTAAATCAAGCACTGATAGTTATTGTAACAAATATTTCGAATTATTTAGATTATTATCCTCCAAATACAAAAATTCTCAGCAAAGGGATGAAATTGAGTCAATTTAATGGAGCAAAACGAAGTGAGGTGAAATTCACCACTTTGACACCTCGTATTTTTCAGATATATCGATTAATATTGAGTTTTATTGGGATGGAAAACATACTGAAAAACCTGCAATATCAACACCTTTTTATATAATATTGAATAAATAAAAATTTGTTTTTATTTTCCAAAAAGATATATGATACATTTTTATTATACAGGTTAAAAACTGTCTAGCTTTTGCTTTTAGTGCTCGACCAGAGGCATACATTGAAAATACAATCCTCTCCATGGTTTTTGTGTAGGATCTGATCTTCTCAAAACGATGATATTGACTATTATTATATGAATTGAATGTATTTATGAATATTTCGAAATTTTAATATAAATAATTTATTAAAAATAAAAATTGAACGTAAGTACAAAAAATATAATTTGAAAGCAAATTAAAAATTAACGATACGATAATTTGGAACTTTTACCTTTTGCCAATAAATATAAAAATAAAATTTTGGGAATTGGAACTTAAGAGTAGAGAGACCTTTGTTGATATGTATGAGGCTATGTATTTATGTGTAGATCTGAGTAAGCTTGGTTATCATATAGCGGTTTCTGATGAAATTGAGAACCTCGGAGACCCAAGACCTTTGTTGATATGTATGAGGCTATGTATTTGTGCGTAGTCATTAAACCCATTCTTGCAAATTAGAATATTATTTTATTTGTTATATTGAGCTTTCTTCCTGATAATTTGCATATCTTCAAAATCATTAAAGTAAGTAAAATCAGTTGTTTTTTCGGTGATTAATCTTAATTCTTCGCATTATATTTCTTTTTTTTGAAAAATCTTACTGTTTGGGGAAATTCTCTTTGCGAAATCTGTTGGCCTGAGGATTATCTGGTTGAATAAAAATATGTTCAATTCCCCTTTCGCATAATAATTAATGAAATTGTGTTTTATTTTCGAGAGTGTGCAAAACGTTCCCACTTCTTGAGAGGTACGTTTTGCAAATTTTTTTCTTTCATACATAGAAGATTTTTGGAAGATGATTGATCTCTACATGATATTATATCATATTTCTACATTGAGTCCTTAACAATATTAAATTGCAGGGTTTTCAAATCAAAAAACTAACTTTCGCTCTTTCAGGTCAAATCAGCAAGGCTCTTCTATATAGGTGTTGGATATATTATCAAACTGAAATGAAACTTTCCAGAGATGTCCATAAAATTATTTTGCAAAACATCCCTCTCAAAAAGTGGGAACGTTTTTGCAATTTTTCTTTATTTTTTGTACCATTATCGGTCCATAGAGCGAAATGGGGACCAGGTATTGTGCTTAATGCACGTTTGAGTACATTTGTTGTATACTCTGCAGTTTTCTGAGAAAAAGATTATGAGTGATCTCGTTTTTTCTTAAAGTCATTTTTTTCTTATCAAAAAAAATTAAAATTACGTAAAACTATGACAAAATTACGTAATTCACAATTTTAATGCTGAAAAATAGGAATATAAGCTTATAATACTACAGGTAGATTGAGCATCGATGCGCGCTAATGCCAACATGATTAATTTGAGTCGGTTTTATATATTATTGGAAATTAATCACAAATTGTCCATGAATATAAGTTATATTCTTCGATATTATGAGTTAATGAAGGCTACAATATTTGTAATCATGATTGGCTAGTTAAAATCTATTAGAATAAAAGAAATTGTAATTTAATAATATTGAATTGACATTTTAAATAATTTGAGGTCTAATCCATTATGAGTATGGTTATTACAGGTCACTTATTATTATTCTTTGATATACAAAGAGTTAAAACGATTTGGTAATGAGATATTGTAGAAAATAAAAATAACTGTAATCTATTGAAACTGATAAAAAAAATTAAATCCATTTATTTTTTATTCATATGTTATTATTGATGAGAATTAGATTCATTTAAAATTGAATACATATTTTTGAGAGAGTCAAAAATTTCAGGATCGATTTCATCTTCGCATTCATCCAAATATATTCTAAGCTCGGAATTTTCAAATGCATTCAAAATATTGGCAAAGTTTTCTTTACAAGAAGAGTTAAATAAAATTTCTTGTAAACAATTAATAATAAATTTTGGGTTAAATTCAACAAAATCCGAAAGAATTTCAAACACCTTTTCAAATTTGTCATTAAATATCGAAAGGGATATTGAATCTTTTATGATAATAGCGATGAGGATATTTATCAAAATTTCCTTATTTTTGAAGAGTGCGGGATAAATTTGTCAAGTGTCACTTTTCAATAACCTTAAATTACGCTGTTCTAATTTTTTAAAAAATAACCTTAAATTATATTTGAAGAAATTATGTCTATGATATATGTTTTATTCTAGAATCTTGGAGTTTTCATGCACTACACAAGAGCTCCAAGGTTCCAAGAGTGAATGCTCAATAGCAATTATAGAGATGTACCTTTTCAAAATGACTTTTACTGATTAAATTTAATCAATAGAAGACATTTTGAAAAGGTACCTCTACAATTAGATATACAAGAGATTCAAAGCTTCATTTCAGATAGATTTGAAACTTTGAAACTCTTGGTAGATTTTGAGTGAATGCTGACAATCATCTTTGAGAAGGTTTTCTTAAAGAAAACCTTCTCAAAGAGGTTTCTCAGGAGCCCTGAGGCTCCCTTTCGTAATGATTGGGAGCCTTGGGGCTCCTGAGACGAAGAATGGCTTCGCCGAATCTTTGATCAGCAGAGGCCAAATGAAAAGGCCTCTACTGATGGATTCTCAGGAGCCCTGAGGCTCCCTTTCGTAATGATTGGGAGCCTTGGGGCTCCTGAGACGAAGAATGGCTTCGCCGAATCTTTGATCAGCAGAGGCCAAATGAAAAGGCCTCTGCTGATGGATTCTCAGGAGCCCTGAGGCTCCCTTTCGTAATGATTGGGAGCCTTGGGGCTCCTGAGACGAAGAATGGCTTCGCCGAATCTTTGATCAGCAGAGGCCAAATGAAAAGGCCTCTGCTGATGGATTCTCAGGAGCCCTGAGGCTCCCTTTCGTAATGATTGGGAGCCTTGGGGCTCCTGCAGCAGAGTATCGCTCCGCTCCATTAATTTTTTTTAAAAAAAAGTGCCGTGTGGCAAATTTGTCCTGTTCCCTCTCCTAACACATAACTCCACAACTACCCAAGTACTATATTGCCACTCCTTCCCGCATTGCATTTGAGAAACATTAAAAGTGGCGACAAGTGCACTTGCCATGGCATATTGTTGCGCGTATATACTACTTCTAATGAAAGAAGCAGTATATACGCGCAATTCGAGTGAGATTGCAGCAGAAAGTCGAGAAGAGAGCCCTTTCTTAAGGTTAGGACTCCCTTCTCGACTTTATTATACAATGAAATATAAATCATAGTATATTTTTGTCACTTTTCACATCGTATTACCCCGATAGAAACAAAACAAAACGACTTTCTTGATATATCAATAAATGGCACGGATAATTTATTGGATGCATTGGAAAAATATTTTAATACATATCCTATTGAGCAAAATCGATTTCAAAAAGATGAAATATTAGAATGGCCCAAGTATTTAATCATACAATTAAACTTTCGTAAGACGAAATGGTGGAAGTGAAGTGATGTTGAAACCTTGATATTTCCTCGAAATTTCTACAAAACATATATTAGACATAAAGCATATATCTTATTTTATTAAGAATGTTGAATAATAATATTATTAAATATTAAGCTTTAAAAAAGCTAATTAAATTCAAAAATGAATATATATTATTATTGGATAAATATTAATCAGAACAAATGATTTTTTTATTAATGCTATGTAATAAACAGAAATTCATCAAAAGTGACAGCTCTCAATTTTTGACATTTGTAAATTCTAAATTGAATGAGAAAAATGAAATAACACTAAGCATAATACAATATTCTAGATTTAATTATAATTAGGAAAAAGTTAGTTTTGAGAGTACTTTTCATAGGCATATAGAATGAAATCTTCTGAAAAATAATATCACATAAACTCATATTATTTTCTAATATATAACTATTTTATATAAAAATCAAATTCAATGATCTTAAAAGCGAAGGATAAACCTCAAAATTTACGAATATAATGAGTGGGAATATAATGCTTATCTATCATAAAACCATATGAAATATCAATTTTTGCTTTACGCCTAATTTTTGACGACAATTAGCAAAAAATGTTAAATGTTAACACTCAGTCCATTTGAATATGAAAAATAAAATTGACTTTGATTAAATGTTTTTATTTATCATGCAATTCTTCTTGCGACCAAAGATTTGAATAAAAGTTCAAAAAATAAGATAGCTTAAAAAATAATATACGGTAGTGTTTACTAATAGATGAATAGTATATAAATTCTATTAAAATGGATTTGATCCAAAAAAATATATAAAATTTGATCATAAATAAAATCGTTTTAAATTACTTCTTCATTTAAATTATAACAATTATTTTTGATTTTTATTTATCATCCACATTCAAATTTGAATCTTATCACAAAAGAAGGACCACTTTTATGACTACTGCCAAATCTATAAACAGAGAATGGCTATTTGAAGCTAAAAGAAGAATAGAAGAAGGTGAATATTACAAAAGTGTGGGAAAGGAAGTTGAATTGGAAAATGGTAAAATTAAATTGAATGTTGCCGAAAATACAATAAGAAGAGCATTTCAACTTCAAGAAATCGAATTACCAAAAGTTAGTCGCGGCAGAAAACCAAATCCACCAACATTTGAACAAAAACAATTAATTAATTCTTGTGTTTCACAATATAAAGGAGGAATTTCAAAAACTTATTTATTGATTAAAAGGTTTCAAAATATTGTTCAAAATCCCGATTGTGAGAAAGAAAAAGAAGAAATTGCAAAAGAATTTGAAAATATAGAAGATTTGACAAAAGATCAAATTTTTGACAATTTACAAAAAATAAAGCCTCATCAAGTGGAAAAATTTATGATGGAATCAGGTTTATCTTCAAAAAGAGATTACAAACCAGCAGATCCACCTACCAAATATCGTGCCATATCAAAGAATTTGATATGGCACTGCGATATTCATTACCTTCACGGTAATGTTTCTTTTCCATTCTTTGCCATATTGAATGATATGACACGTAAAGTTCTCAAAACTAAATTATTGAAAAACAAGTCTTCCAACTCAACAGCGAATATTTTAAGAAAACTTTTAGAGGAGTTTATCCCTTACTGCATCTGGACCGATAACGGCGGTGAAAACCGCGGTGAATTCGGCCAGGTTATGCAGGAAAACGGAATAGTTTGGAAGCACACCTTGCCGTATATGCCAAGACAGAACGGCAAGGTGGAGCGCCTGTGGCCAAGCTTAGAAAAGTTTTTGCCAGACGAGTTGGATGATATTCAACAAATCAAGGACTCAGTTCAGCAGTTCATTGAAAAATACAACAATACACCACATTTATCTCTCGATATTAATCCAAAAACGAATAGTAATTACACTCCTAACGAATTATTCGAAGTTTCAAAATTTTGGTACGAGCCAGAAATGCAAAAATGGGAGTTATATATCAAAGAGGAATGGGTTTTAGCAAAATTTGAATAATTACATCATTTTAAATGACTTCTAAACAATTTTATTTATGATCAAATTTTATATATCTTTTTGGATCAAATCCATTTTAATAGAATTTATATACTATTCATCTATTAGTAAACACTACCGTATATTATTTTTAAGCTATCTTATTTTTTGAAATTTTATTCAAATCTTTGGTCGCAAGAAGAATTGCATGATAAATAAAAACATTTAATCAAAGTCAATTTTATTTTTCATATTCAAATGGACTGAGTGTTAACATTTAACATTTTTTGCTAATTGTCGTCAAAAATTAGGCGTAAAGCAAAAATTGATATTTCATATGGTTTTATGATAGATAAGCATTATATTCCCACTCATTATATTCGTAAATTTTGAGGTTTATCCTTCGCTTTTAAGATCATTGAATTTGATTTTTATATAAAATAGTTATATATTAGAAAATAATATGAGTTTATGTGATATTATTTTTCAGAAGATTTTGTGTTCTTCTTCAAAATTTTATTTTTTATTAAAAAGAATCTTTACGAAATATACATTTACTTTAATTAATATTTAAAAACGTGCTCTATCAAAAGTTCCAAAAATTCAATATTATAGCTTTTCTGAGGTGTCACTTTTGATGAATTTCTGTTTTCAACACTAGACAAAAACAATTATATTAGATGCACATGATTAACATCTCTTGGTCTGATGATGTTTTTCAATTAAAAGATTATTATATACAGTTGAATTTACAAAATTCTTAATTCATAATTGCATGGCACAAGAGAGGTATGATCTGCTTATATGTTAATGATAGATATACCATATTATTTCCATTACTATAAATAACTTAAAGAAATATATCTTCTAAGTGTATTTTTTGTTCAATTTTGTTTGAAAAAAAAATTAAAACGCATTTCTTATCTTGTTTAGCTTTGATAAGTTGGATTAAATAATATTACTAAATACAAATCATGATAACAATTATATATCCATGCTAAATGCCTGAAGATCTGGTGAAAATATTGAGATATGCCTCACTTCCATCATTTCGTCTTACCACATAAAAATATGTGATTTTTAAAACAAGTTAGCTGATATGCTTTTAACAAAACCGAATCAAAAGTATTCAAAAAAATCTGAAATTGTAAAATATCTTAATCAAAAATAAAGGGTTGATCTTCATTTTCGGGATTTCAAAAAAATTTGGAATTTCACCTCCCAAACACACAGATTGTCCAGTTCATTGGCATAGAGAATATCCGATTTCCAGTGTTTTACTCTGAATCTTATTAGTTAAATACCGAATTTCGAACATAAATTCATCAAAATCGAATAAAGAGACTACCAAAAACGACACAAATATAATCAAGTCACAATCATTTAACAGGAACTCCTTAAATGAAGATTTTTACAATTTTAATCTCTATATTTTAGAAAAAAATATGCTCAGTCACAAACACAATTACTATGTTATGGAACAAGGCATTGACACTCGAATCTCTGGCCAATTCGAGGAACATCCAAAATTTCAATAATCTTATCCCACAGAATCCATAGCCCAAAAACTTTAATTTGCATAGTACATTTGAAGACGAATAATATTAGTCCAATTTTTTTTAACTTTGAAATTTTCAAAGATACAAAATTTATTACATTTAGAATTAATGCATTAATATATGCATTTGTTCCGTACCGAAAATGAACTTTACAAAAAGTGACATGAAAAGTCTTAATTACATTAAAGCCAAATGTAAACTTCATTGAGAAAAAGCAGTTTTGTCTCGTATTCAACGTAAAATCTTCAAAAGAAGACTAAACAAAAAGTGCTACACTGATAACAAAGATGAATTTCACATGGAACGCGATGATTCAATAACTGCAGAGTTGCGACATACAATTGCGGAAAATGTATGGACAACCACATGTAATGGTGGAGAACCATCGTATCTTTCAGAGGTCGAATTACTTGATTTTTATGGTGAAATCAATCAAAGAGCAAAAGGTCTTGCATGTGAAAAGGTAATCGAAGCTTATCAGATTGCCTACGAATTACTGGAGTATAGATACAGCAGAGCTTTATATCTAGCTGGCCTTGTTCATCCAGACGAATTTCCAACAAGAGGAAAAAGAATTGTTTACTTCGCTAGAAGTATATCTCCCCTCAAGATCATGGTTAAACAGAGTTTGCTCTGATCTCAACATTGAGATCAAAAGCTCAAAAGAAAATGAGGAAAAACGAGCAAAGTACTGTAACACAGCAACAGTTGCTAACTTCTTACATTAATTTCAGTATACGGCAGGAATTGATCCATGGAATAAGTGGAGTATTTATGAAACATCTCTGCTTCATCAAAGCGTTACAAAGTTATCTGCACTGAAAGCAACCCTCCTTTAACCAAAGAAGAGCATGAATTTGTGCTTGTTACTAGTATCTTCCCATATAATTCTGAAGGATACCGGATGAAACCATTTATTATTGTTCCAGGAATATAAAATTGTTCACAGGAACTCCGCTCCGTGAGAGCATTCCTTACAGGACAATCTTATGGATGGATGACAAAGAAGATATGGGATATCTTTAATTTAACTTTTATTATCGAAATCCAGAGATATCGCTCAAGTCTTGATGCTATCACAGCAGCTCAGCATAATATCGTATTCGGTGATAATCATATCAGCCGAGTAAGTTATTTTACTTGCAAACTTTTGAGTCTCTTCAGAATTGAACTCTTGACATTTCCAGCTTACTGCACAGTAGTTCTCCAGTTATTTGATGTAGGATGTGCAGCATCTTTGAGATCAAAGAATAACAGGTTAAAATATGTTCCGCTTTACACATATGAGCAAGATAATTTATCAAATACCCCAAAACCAAGGTTAAAAATTGTAAGAATTTTAATTGATGCTTGTGATTAAGTCAATGCATCAGTATGGTATTCATCCGTGGAACCCAGATAAAGCCTTATCCAACGAATTAACAAACAAAACATCAAACGCAATACCAAATCCCACATATATATTTAATTCTTCTTGCAAAAAATTAACATCTGACGCCGAATTACTTAAAATTGCGCAATTTGAAGCAATCAAATTCAAACATTAAATCAAGCACTGATAGTTATTGTAACAAATATTTCGAATTATTTAGATTATTATCCTCCAAATACAAAAATTCTCAGCAAAGGGATGAAATTGAGTCAATTTAATGGAGCAAAACGAAGTGAGGTGAAATTCACCACTTTGACACCTCGTATTTTTCAGATATATCGATTAATATTGAGTTTTATTGGGATGGAAAACATACTGAAAAACCTGCAATATCAACACTTTTATATAATATTGAATAAATAAAAATTTGTTTTTATTTTCCAAAAAGATATATATACATTTTTATTAAACAGGTTAAAAACTGTCTAGCTTTTGCTTTTAGTGCTCGACCAGAGGCATACATTGAAAATACAATCCTCTCCATGGTTTTTGTGTAGGATCTGATCTTCTCAAAACGATGATATTGACTATTATTATATGAATTGAATGTATTTATGAATATTTCGAAATTTTAATATAAATAATTTATTAAAAATAAAAATTGAACGTAAGTACAAAAAATATAATTTGAAAGCAAATTAAAAATTAACGATACGATAATTTGGAACTTTTACCTTTTGCCAATAAATATAAAAATAAAATTTTGGGAATTGGAACTTAAGAGTAGAGAGACCTTTGTTGATATGTATGAGGCTATGTATTTATGTGTAGATCTGAGTAAGCTTGGTTATCATATAGCGGTTTCTGATGAAATTGAGAACCTCGGAGACCCAAGACCTTTGTTGATATGTATGAGGCTATGTATTTGTGCGTAGTCATTAAACCCATTCTTGCAAATTAGAATATTATTTTATTTGTTATATTGAGCTTTCTTCCTGATAATTTGCATATCTTCAAAATCATTAAAGTAAGTAAAATCAGTTGTTTTTTCGGTGATTAATCTTAATTCTTCGCATTATATTTCTTTTTTTTGAAAAATCTTACTGTTTGGGGAAATTCTCTTTGCGAAATCTGTTGGCCTGAGGATTATCTGGTTGAATAAAAATATGTTCAATTCCCCTTTCGCATAATAATTAATGAAATTGTGTTTTATTTTCGAGAGTGTGCAAAACGTTCCCACTTCTTGAGAGGTACGTTTTGCAAATTTTTTTCTTTCATACATAGAAGATTTTTGGAAGATGATTGATCTCTACATGATATTATATCATATTTCTACATTGAGTCCTTAACAATATTAAATTGCAGGGTTTTCAAATCAAAAAACTAACTTTCGCTCTTTCAGGTCAAATCAGCAAGGCTCTTCTATATAGGTGTTGGATATATTATCAAACTGAAATGAAACTTTCCAGAGATGTCCATAAAATTATTTTGCAAAACATCCCTCTCAAAAAGTGGGAACGTTTTTGCAATTTTTCTTTATTTTTTGTACCATTATCGGTCCATAGAGCGAAATGGGGACCAGGTATTGTGCTTAATGCACGTTTGAGTACATTTGTTGTATACTCTGCAGTTTTCTGAGAAGGATTAATGAGTGATCTCGTTATTTTCTGTTAAAGTCATTTTTTCTTATCAAAAAAATTAAATTACGTAAACTATGATCAGTATATATACATTAATTCACGCAATTTTAATGCTGAAGGAAATAGGAATATAAGCTATCACATAATCTACAGGTAGTATTTGAGCATAATGCGCAGCTACAGATGGGAGAGAGCAAATTAATTTGAGTTCGGTTTTATTATTATTGGAAATTATATACACACATCAGAAGCAGTATTTCCATGAATGATGAGTTTACTTAACTTCTTCGATATTATGAGTTTATGAAGGCTAAGATATTTGGTAATTAACATGATGGCTAGTTATCTATGAGAATAAAAGAAATTGTAATATAAATATGAATTGACATTGTTGAAATATTTGAAGTCATTATGTGGGTATGACAGGTCACTTAAGTTATTATTCTTTTGATATATAAAAGTTAAAGAACGATATGTAATGATAGATATGGTGGTAGAAATAAAATAACTGGTAATCTAATTGAAACTGATAAAAAAAATTTAAAAATCCATTTATTTTTTTATTCATTGATTTACGTATTGATGGAGAATTATGATTCATGTTAAAATTCTTCTTCGATAACAACACTAACGCAGTTATTATAGAAGGGTAGGAAGATTAAATTGGAATCTAATTCTCATGCAATAATAACATATAATAAAATAAATGATTTTTTTTTTATCAGTTTCAATAGATTAAGTTATTTTTATTTCTACAATATCTCATTAAATCGTGTCAAATACTCTTTGGTATATAATATAATAAGTACCGTAATAAACCGTGTGTATTCTGCAATAATTTTGTGTCCACATATCAATTATTAAATTAAATTACAAAATGTTAGACTAGCTCAAAGTCATGTAGGAAATAATTGGTAGCCTTCATTAACGTCATAATATCGAAGTATAACTTAATATTCATGGGGTTTCATAATTTGTAAAGACGGGATCAAAATAACATTCAGATGGTTGGCATTAGCGGCGCATCGATGCTCATTACCTGGTAGTATAGTACTTTATTAGTTCTATTTCAGGGCATTAAAATTGGGTGAATTATTTAATTTTGGTCATAGGTTTTACCGTAGATTCACATGTGTAGAAAAAAAGAGAGTCACTACATAATCTTTTGAAACTGGCATGAAGTATTAACAAAAAGTACTCAACGTGTAAGCACAATACTAGGTCCCCATTTCGCTCTATGGACACGGATATGGGTACAAAAAGATAAGAAAAATTGGCAATAAGTTCCAGAATTTGGAGGGATGTTTTGCAAATAGTGGGACATCTTCTGGAAAGTTTCGTTGTGATAAATAATCAACACCTAAATGGCGACAGAGGGCTCTTGCTGATATTAGTTTATACTTTTTTTTGTTTTTTTTTTTTATTATTTTTTTTTTTTTTTTTTTTTTTTTTTGTTTTTTTTGGGGGTTTTTAGTTTTTTTTATTCTTTTTGTGACTGTTTAATTTTATTTGTTGTGATATATGTTTCGTTGTTAGTTTGAGTATTATATTTTTAAGGTTTATCTCTCTCTCTCTCTCACACTAGAAGGCGGTAAGCTATAGTTTGGATATGCATTAATTGTGATTAGATTTGGGTTAACGAGGAAATGGTCGCATGAAGAGTAATATCATGTAGGAGCTTCACTCATAGAAATGAGTTGGAAAAGAGAAAATAATAAGGTACTCTCAAGGAAGTGGGAACGTTGTGGCCACTCTCGAAAATAAATCACAATTTTCATGTAATTATTAGCGAAAGGGATGACATAGTTGGATACACACACGCACACACCAAAGAGTTCGGCAAGTAATGTCTTCTATATAACTGAGATTATATATATACGATCTATAAGGATTTAATGATCGCAGGGAGGAGGTGAAAATTAACACCGAGAGACTTTTGACTGTTGAATTGTAGTGACGTTGATGATGTGTCAACACGAAAAGAAAGCTCAATATATAACAATAAAAGATATTCTAATTTGCAAGAATGGGTTTAATGCTACGCAAAATACATAGCTCATACATATCAACAAAGGTCTTGGGTCTCCGAGGTTCTCAATTTTCATCAGAAACCGCTATTGATACCAAGCTTACTCGAGTCTACACATAAAACATAGCCTCAATACATATCAATGTTTTCTACTCTTAGTTCCATTCCCAAAATTTTATTTTTAATATTATTGGCAAAAGGTAAAAGTTCCAATTATCGTATGCGTTAATTTTTAATTTGCTTTCAAATTATATTTTTTTGTAACTACGTTCAATTTTTTTTTTAATAATATTTATATAAATTCGAATATCATAAATACATTCAATTCATATAATAATAGTCAATATCATCGTTTGAGAAGATCAATCTACACAAAAAACCATGGAGAGGATTGTAATTTTCAATGTATGCCTGGTCGAGCACTAAAAGCAAAAGCTAGACAGTTTTTAACCTGTATATAAAAATGTATCATATACTCTTTGGGAAAATAAAAACAAATTTATTATTTTATTCAATAGTATAGAGTCAAGTGGGTTTTCGAGTATCGTATAAAACTCAATATTAATTCGATATCTGAAAAATGAGTGTCAAAGCGTGAGGACATTCACTCTTATTCGTTTTGCTCCATTAATTGACTCCATCCTCTGTGATGATGTAATAATACGATAATAATCATACAATATTGAGACTATAATTCATAGAAATCAGTGCTTTAGATTTGAATTTTGATTGTGAGAAGCGCAATTTTAAGTAATTCGGCGTCAGATGTTAATTTTTTGCAAAGAATGGATTAATATATGTGGTGGAGTTATTATTGATGTGTTATGTGCGTTGAGTGGATAAGGCGCTTTACTGGTGTTCCACGGATGAATACCATACTGATGCATTGACTTAATCATACTAACAATTATGTTACACATACACATCGCGAATATGGGTCTTTAGGTTCTAAAATTGCACATTAAATTCTGGAATCATGAGTTACGTGAATGACGTCTGTCAAGGGTCTAATTACAGAACTACTGTGCATAATCTTGGGAATATTATGCAGCAAGGAGCTGTATTATACGATCCGGGAATATTCGAATATAATGCTGGAGCTCTGTGATAGTCATCAAGATAAAGGCGAAATCCGGGCATTGATAAGCAGTGTAATTGTCAATCCCCAATTTGTAGAAGAATTCTTCGTCAAGGACGAGGGAGGCGGGCGAGTCCTGGGTGGAACAATTTTATATTCTGGAACATAATAAATGGTTTCATCGCGGTATCCTTCAGAATTATATGGGAAGATACTAGTAACAAGCACAAATTCATGCTCTTCTTGGTTAAAGGGAGGTTGCTTTCAGTGCAGATAACTTTGTAACGCTTTGATGAAGCAGAGATGTTTCATAATACTCCACTTATTCCATGGATCATTCCTGCCGTATACTGAAATAATGTAAGAAGTTAGCAACTGTTGCTGTGTTACAGTACTTTGCTCGTTTTTTCTCATTTTCTTTTGAGCTTTTGATCTCAATGTTCGAGATCAGAGCAAACTCTGTTTAACCATGATTTGAGGGGAGATATACTTCTAGCGAAGTAAACAATTCTTTTTCCTCTGTTGGAAATTCGTCTGGATGACAAGGCCAGCTAGATATAAAGCTCTGCTGTATCTATACTCAGTAATTTCGTAGGCAATTCTGATAAGCTTCGATTACTCTTTCACATGCAAGACCTTTTGCCTTTGATTGATTTCACCATAAAAATCAAGTAATTCGACCTCTGAAAGATAAAG
>NC_067206.1:20907443-20946200 GCF_026262505.1 Trichomonas vaginalis G3 | reverse complement strand
AAAAAGATTATGAGTGATCTCGTTTTTTTCTAAAGTCATTTTTTTTCTATATCAAAAAATTAAAAATTACTAAAACTATGACAAAATTACGTAATTCACATTTTAATGCTGAAAAATAGAATATAAGCTATAAACTACAGGTAGATTGAGCATCGATGCGCGCTTAATGCAACATGAATTTATTTGAGTCGTTTTATATATTATTGGAAATTAATCACAAAATTGTCCATGAATATAAGTTATATTCTTCGTATTAGAGTTAAATGAAGGCTACAATATTTTAATCATTGAATTGGCTAAGTTAAAATCTAATTAGAAAGAAATTGTAATTTAATAATTTGAATTTGACATTTTAAATATTATTTGAGGTTAATCATTATGAGTATGGTTATTACAGGTCACTTATTATTATATTCTTTGAATATACAAAGAAGTTAAAAACGATTGTAATGAGATATTGTAGAAATAAAAAATAACTGTAATCTAATTGAACTGATAAAAAAATTAATGCCATTTATTTTTATTCATATGTTTATTATTGATGATGATTAGATTCATTTAAATTGCGAATACATATTGTTTGAGAGAGTCAAATTTCAGGATCGATTTCATCTTCGGCATTCATCCAAATATATTTCTAAGCTCGATCTCTCTCTCGCCAGGGGGGGGGTGGGTTAAATTATTTGGTGATGCGAAATGAAATCGGAGGTTCCTGATTTTTGACTCTCTCGAAAATATGTATTCATTTTTGAATCTAATTCTTCAATACATATGAATAAATAAATGTTTTTATTTATCAGTTTCAATAGATTACAGTTATTTTTATTTTACTCATATCTCATTACCAAATCGTTTTAACTCTTTGTATATCAAAGAATATTAATAAGTGACCCTGTATCATTACTCATAATGGATTAGACCTCAAATTATTTAATTAATGTCAATTCAATTATTATTAAACTTTTCTTTATTCTATAATTTTACACTAGCAATCTATGATTACAAATATTGTAGCCTCATTAACTCATAATATCGAAGAATATAAATTATATTCATGACAATTTGTGATTAAATTTCCAAATAATATATAAAACGCGACTCAAATTAATCATGTTGGCAATTAGCGCGCATCGATGCTCAATCTACCTGTAGTATTATAAGCTTATATTCTATTTTTCAGCATTAAATGTGAATTACGTAAATTTTGTCATAGTTTTACGTAATTTTAATTTTTTTGATAAGAAAAAATGACTTTAAGAAAAAACGAGATCACTCATAATCTTTTTCTCAGAAAAACTGCAGAGTATACAACAAATGTACTCAAACGTTGCATTAAGCACAATACCTGGTCCCCATTTCGCTCTATGGACCGATAATGGTACAAAAAATAAAGAAAAATTGGCAAAAACGTTCCACTTTTGAGAGGGATGTTTTGCCAAAATAATTTATGGACATCTCTGGAAAGTTTCATTTCAGTTGATAATATATCCAACACCTATATAGAAGAGCCTTGCTGATTTGACCTGAAAGAGCGGAAGTTAGTTTTTTGATTTGAAAACACCTGCAATTTAATATTGTTAAGGACTCAATGTAGAAATATGATATAATATCATGTAGAGATCAATCATCTTCCAAATCTTCTATGTATGAAAGAAAAAATTTGCAAAAGCGTACCTCTCAAGAAGTGGGAACGTTTTGCACACTCTCGAAAATAAAACACAATTTCATTAATTATTATGCGAAAGGGGAATTGAACATATTTTTATTCAACCAGATAATCCTAGCCAACAGATTTCGCAAAGAGAATTCCCCAAACAGTAAGATTTTTCAAAAAAAAGAAATATAATGCGTAAGATTAAGATTAATCACCGAAAAACACTGATTTTACTTACTTTAATGATTTTGAAGATATGCAATTATCAGGAAGAAAGCTTCAATATAACAAATAAATAATATTCTAATTTGCAAGAATGGGTTTAATGACTAGCACAAATACATAGCCTCATACATATCAACAAAGGTCTTGGGTCTCCGAGGTTCTCATTTCATCAGAAACCGCTTATGATAACCAAGCTTACTCAGATCTAACACATAAATACATAGCCTCATACATATCAACAAAGGTCTCTCTAGCTCTTAAGTTCCAATTCCCAAAATTTTATTTTTATATTTATTGGCAAAAGGTAAAAGTTCCAATTATCGTATCGTTAATTTTTAATTTGCTTCAAATTATATTTTTGTACTTACGTTCAATTTTTTATTTTTAATAAATTATTTATATTAAAATTTCGAAATATTCATAAATACATTCAATTCATATAATAATAGGCAATATCATCGTTTTGAGAGATCAGATCCTACACAAAAACCATGGAGAGGATTGTATTTTCAATGTATGCCTCTGGTCGAGCACTAAAAGCAAAACTAGACAGTTTTTAACCTGTATATAAAAATGTATCATATATCTTTTTGGAAAATAAAAACAAATTTTTATTTATTCAATATTATATAAAAAGGTGTTGATATTGCAGGTTTTTCAGATGTATGTTTCCATCCGAATATAAAACTCAATATTAATCGATATATCTGAAAAATACGAGTGGTCAAAGTGGTGAATTTCAGACTCACTTCGTTTTGCTCCATTAATTGACTCAATTTCATCCCTTTGCTGAGAATTTTTGTATTTGGAGGATAATAATCTAAAATAATTCGAAAATATTTGTTACAAAAACTATCCAGTGCTTGATTTAATGTTTGATTGATTGCTTCAAATTGCGCAATTTTAAGTAATTCGGCGTCAGATGTTAATTTTTTTGCAAGAAGAATTAAATATATATGTGGGATTTGGTATTGCGTTTGGATGTTTTGTTTTGTTAATTCGTTGGATAAGCTTTATTTGGGTTCCACGGATGAGTACCATACTGATGCATTGACTTAATCACAAGCATCAATTAAAATTTTACAATTTTAACCTTGCGTTTTGGGGTATTTGATAAATTATGCTTGCTCATATGTGTAAAGCGGAACATATTTTAACCTGTTATTCTTGATCTCAAAGATGCTGCACATCCTAACATCAATAACTGGAGAACTACTGTGCAGTAAGCTGGAAATGTCAAGAGTTCAATTCTGAAGAGACTCAAAAGTTGCAAGTAAAATAACTTACTCGCTGATATGATTATCACGAATACGATATTATGCTGAGCTGCTGTGATAGCATCAAGACTTGAGCGATATCTCTGGATTTCGATAAATAAAAGTTAAATTAAAGATATCCCATATCTTCTTTGTCATCCATCCATAAGATTGTCCTGTAAGGAATGCTCTCACGGAGCGGATTCCTGTGAACAATTTATATTCCTGGAACATACAATAAATGGTTTCATCCGGTATCCTTCAGAATTATATGGGAAGATACCTAGTAACAAGCACAAATTCATGCTCTTCTTTGGTTAAAGGAGGTTGCTTCAGTGCAGATAACTTTGTAACGCTTTGATGAAGCAGAGATGTTTTCATAAATACTCCACTTATTCCATGGATCAATTCCTGCCGTATACTGAAATAATGTAAGAAGTTAGCAACTGTTGCTGTGTTACAGTACTTTGCTCGTTTTTCCTCATTTTCTTTTGAGCTTTTGATCTCAATGTTGAGATCAGAGCAAACTCTGTTTAACCATGATTTGAGGGGAGATATACTTCTAGCGAAGTAAACAATTCTTTTTCTCTTGTTGGAAATTCGTCTGGATGAACAAGGCAGCTAGATATAAAGCTCTGCTGTATCAATACTCCAGTAATTCGTAGGCAATCTGATAAGCTTCGATTACCTTTTCACATGCAAGACCTTTTGCTCTTTGATTGATTTCACCATAAAAATCAAGTAATTCACTCTGAAAGATACGATGGTTCTCCACCATTACATGTGGTTGTCCATACATTTTCCGCATTGTATGTCGCAACTCTGCAGTTATTGAATCATCGCGTTCCATGTGAAATTCATCTTTGTTATCAGTGTAGCACTTTTGTTTAGTCTTCTTTTGAAGATTTTACGTTGAATACGAGACAAAACTGCTTTTTTCAATGAAGTTTACATTTGGCTTTAATGTAATTAAGACTTTTCATGTCATTTTGTAAAGTTCATTTTCGCGGTACGGAACAATGCATATATAATGCATTAATTCTAAATGTAATAAATTTTGTATCTTTGAAAATTTCAAATTAAAAAAAATTGGATCTAATATTATTCGTCTTCAAATGTACTATGCAAATTAAAGTTTTTGGGCTATGGATTCTGTGGGATAAGATTATTGAAATTGATTTCCTCGAATTGGCCAGAGATTCGAGTGTCAATGCCTTGTTCCATAACATAGTAATTGTGTTTTGTGACTGAGCATATTTTTTTCTAAAATATAGAGATTAAAATGTAAAAATCTTCATTTAAGGAGTTCCTGTTAATGATTGTGACTGATTATATTTGTGTCGTTTTTGTAGTCTCTTTATTCGATTTTGATGAATTTATGTTCGAAATTCGGTAATTTAACTAATAAGATTCAGAGTAAACACACTGGAAATCGGATATTCTCTATGCAATGAACTGGAACAATCTGTGTGTTTGGGAGGTGAAATTCCAATTTTTTTGAAATCCCGAAATGAAGATCAACCCTTTATTTTTGATTAGATATTTACAATTTCAGATTTTTTTTGAATACTTTGATTCGGTTTTGTTAAAAGCATATCAGCTAACTTGTTTTAAAAATCACATATTTTTATGTGGTAAGACGAAATGATGGAAGTGAGGCATATCTCAATATTTTCACCAGATCTTCAGGCATTTAGCATGGATATATAATTGTTATCATGATTTGTATTTAGTAATATTATTTAATCCAATTATCAAAGCTAAACAAGATAAGAAATGCGTTTTAATTTTTTTTTCAAACAAAATTGAACAAAAAATACACTTAGAAGATATATTTCTTTAGTTATTTATAGTAATGGAAATAATATGGTTATTCTATCATTAACATATAAGCAGATCGATACCTTCTTGTGGCCATGCAATTATGAATTAAGAATTTTGTAAATTCACTGTATAATAATCTTTTAATTGAAAAAACATCATCAGACAAGAGAGATGTTAATCATGTGCATCTAATATAATTGTTTTTGTCTATGTTGAAAACAGAAATTCATCAAAAGTGACACTTTGCGCGTATATACTGCTTCTTTCATTAGAAGTAGTATATACGCGCAACAATATGCCATGGCAAGTGCACTTGTCGCCACTTTTAATGTTTCTCAAATGCAATGCGGGAAGGAGTGGCAATATAGTACTTGGGTAGTTGTGGAGTTATGTGTTAGGAGAGGGAACAGGACAAATTTGCCACACGGCACTTTTTTTTAAAAAAAATTAATGGAGCGGAGCGATACTCTGCTGCAGGAGCCCCAAGGCTCCCAATCATTACGAAAGGGAGCCTCAGGGCTCCTGAGAATCCATCAGCAGAGGCCTTTTCATTTGGCCTCTGCTGATCAAAGATTCGGCGAAGCCATTCTTCGTCTCAGGAGCCCCAAGGCTCCCAATCATTACGAAAGGGAGCCTCAGGGCTCCTGAGAATCCATCAGCAGAGGCCTTTTCATTTGGCCTCTGCTGATCAAAGATTCGGCGAAGCCATTCTTCGTCTCAGGAGCCCCAAGGCTCCCAATCATTACGAAAGGGAGCCTCAGGGCTCCTGAGAATCCATCAGTAGAGGCCTTTTCATTTGGCCTCTGCTGATCAAAGATTCGGCGAAGCCATTCTTCGTCTCAGGAGCCCCAAGGCTCCCAATCATTACGAAAGGGAGCCTCAGGGCTCCTGAGAATCCATCAGTAGAGGCCTTTTCATTTGGCCTCTGCTGATCAAAGATTCGGCGAAGCCATTCTTCGTCTCAGGAGCCCCAAGGCTCCCAATCATTACGAAAGGGAGCCTCAGGGCTCCTGAGAAACCTCTTTGAGAAGGTTTTCTTTAAGAAAACCTTCTCAAAGATGATTGTCAGCATTCACTCAAAATCTACCAAGAGTTTCAAAGTTTCAAATCTATCTGAAATGAAGCTTTGAATCTCTTGTATATCTAATTGTAGAGGTACCTTTTCAAAATGTCTTCTATTGATTAAATTTAATCAGTAAAAGTCATTTTGAAAAGGTACATCTCTATAATTGCTATTGAGCATTCACTCTTGGAACCTTGGAGCTCTTGTGTAGTGCATGAAAACTCCAAGATTCTAGAATAAAACATATATCATAGACATAATTTCTTCAAATATAATTTAAGGTTATTTTTTAAAAAATTAGAACAGCGTAATTTAAGGTTATTGAAAAGTGACACTTGACAAATTTATCCCGCACTCTTCAAAAATAAGGAAATTTTGATAAATATCCTCATCGCTATTATCATAAAAGATTCAATATCCCTTTCGATATTTAATGACAAATTTGAAAAGGTGTTTGAAATTCTTTCGGATTTTGTTGAATTTAACCCAAAATTTATTATTAATTGTTTACAAGAAATTTTATTTAACTCTTCTTGTAAAGAAAACTTTGCCAATATTTTGAATGCATTTGAAAATTCCGAGCTTAGAATATATTTGGATGAATGCGAAGATGAAATCGATCCTGAAATTTTTGACTCTCTCAAAAATATGTATTCAATTTTAAATGAATCTAATTCTCATCAATAATAACATATGAATAAAAATAAATGGATTTAATTTTTTTTATCAGTTTCAATAGATTACAGTTATTTTTATTTTCTACAATATCTCATTACCAAATCGTTTTAACTCTTTGTATATCAAAGAATAATAATAAGTGACCTGTAATAACCATACTCATAATGGATTAGACCTCAAATTATTTAAAATGTCAATTCAATATTATTAAATTACAATTTCTTTTATTCTAATAGATTTTAACTAGCCAATCATGATTACAAATATTGTAGCCTTCATTAACTCATAATATCGAAGAATATAACTTATATTCATGGACAATTTGTGATTAATTTCCAATAATATATAAAACCGACTCAAATTAATCATGTTGGCATTAGCGCGCATCGATGCTCAATCTACCTGTAGTATTATAAGCTTATATTCCTATTTTTCAGCATTAAAATTGTGAATTACGTAATTTTGTCATAGTTTTACGTAATTTTAATTTTTTTTGATAAGAAAAAAATGACTTTAAGAAAAAACGAGATCACTCATAATCTTTTTCTCAGAAAACTGCAGAGTATACAACAAATGTACTCAAACGTGCATTAAGCACAATACCTGGTCCCCATTTCGCTCTATGGACCGATAATGGTACAAAAAATAAAGAAAAATTGCAAAAACGTTCCCACTTTTTGAGAGGGATGTTTTGCAAAATAATTTTATGGACATCTCTGGAAAGTTTCATTTCAGTTTGATAATATATCCAACACCTATATAGAAGAGCCTTGCTGATTTGACCTGAAAGAGCGAAAGTTAGTTTTTTGATTTGAAAACCCTGCAATTTAATATTGTTAAGGACTCAATGTAGAAATATGATATAATATCATGTAGAGATCAATCATCTTCCAAAAATCTTCTATGTATGAAAGAAAAAAATTTGCAAAACGTACCTCTCAAGAAGTGGGAACGTTTTGCACACTCTCGAAAATAAAACACAATTTCATTAATTATTATGCGAAAGGGGAATTGAACATATTTTTATTCAACCAGATAATCCTCAGGCCAACAGATTTCGCAAAGAGAATTTCCCCAAACAGTAAGATTTTTCAAAAAAAAGAAATATAATGCGAAGAATTAAGATTAATCACCGAAAAAACAACTGATTTTACTTACTTTAATGATTTTGAAGATATGCAAATTATCAGGAAGAAAGCTCAATATAACAAATAAAATAATATTCTAATTTGCAAGAATGGGTTTAATGACTACGCACAAATACATAGCCTCATACATATCAACAAAGGTCTTGGGTCTCCGAGGTTCTCAATTTCATCAGAAACCGCTATATGATAACCAAGCTTACTCAGATCTACACATAAATACATAGCCTCATACATATCAACAAAGGTCTCTCTACTCTTAAGTTCCAATTCCCAAAATTTTATTTTTATATTTATTGGCAAAAGGTAAAAGTTCCAAATTATCGTATCGTTAATTTTTAATTTGCTTTCAAATTATATTTTTTGTACTTACGTTCAATTTTTATTTTTAATAAATTATTTATATTAAAATTTCGAAATATTCATAAATACATTCAATTCATATAATAATAGTCAATATCATCGTTTTGAGAAGATCAGATCCTACACAAAAACCATGGAGAGGATTGTATTTTCAATGTATGCCTCTGGTCGAGCACTAAAAGCAAAAGCTAGACAGTTTTTAACCTGTATAATAAAAATGTATCATATATCTTTTTGGAAAATAAAAACAAATTTTTATTTATTCAATATTATATAAAAAGGTGTTGATATTGCAGGTTTTTCAGTATGTTTTCCATCCCAATAAAACTCAATATTAATCGATATATCTGAAAAATACGAGGTGTCAAAGTGGTGAATTTCACCTCACTTCGTTTTGCTCCATTAAATTGACTCAATTTCATCCCTTTGCTGAGAATTTTTGTATTTGGAGGATAATAATCTAAATAATTCGAAATATTTGTTACAATAACTATCAGTGCTTGATTTAATGTTTGAATTTGATTGCTTCAAATTGCGCAATTTTAAGTAATTCGGCGTCAGATGTTAATTTTTTGCAAGAAGAATTAAATATATATGTGGGATTTGGTATTGCGTTTGATGTTTTGTTTGTTAATTCGTTGGATAAGGCTTTATCTGGGTTCCACGGATGAATACCATACTGATGCATTGACTTAATCACAAGCATCAATTAAAATTCTTACAATTTTTAACCTTGGTTTTGGGGTATTTGATAAATTATCTTGCTCATATGTGTAAAGCGGAACATATTTTAACCTGTTATTCTTTGATCTCAAAGATGCTGCACATCCTACATCAAATAACTGGAGAACTACTGTGCAGTAAGCTGGAAATGTCAAGAGTTCAATTCTGAAGAGACTCAAAAGTTTGCAAGTAAAATAACTTACTCGGCTGATATGATTATCACCGAATACGATATTATGCTGAGCTGCTGTGATAGCATCAAGACTTGAGCGATATCTCTGGATTTCGATAATAAAAGTTAAATTAAAGATATCCCATATCTTCTTTGTCATCCATCCATAAGATTGTCCTGTAAGGAATGCTCTCACGGAGCGGAGTTCCTGTGAACAATTTTATATTCCTGGAACAATAATAAATGGTTTCATCCGGTATCCTTCAGAATTATATGGGAAGATACTAGTAACAAGCACAAATTCATGCTCTTCTTTGGTTAAAGGAGGGTTGCTTTCAGTGCAGATAACTTTGTAACGCTTTGATGAAGCAGAGATGTTTCATAAATACTCCACTTATTCCATGGATCAATTCCTGCCGTATACTGAAATTAATGTAAGAAGTTAGCAACTGTTGCTGTGTTACAGTACTTTGCTCGTTTTTCCTCATTTTCTTTTGAGCTTTTGATCTCAATGTTGAGATCAGAGCAAACTCTGTTTAACCATGATCTTGAGGGGAGATATACTTCTAGCGAAGTAAACAATTCTTTTTCCTCTTGTTGGAAATTCGTCTGGATGAACAAGGCCAGCTAGATATAAAGCTCTGCTGTATCTATACTCCAGTAATTCGTAGGCAATCTGATAAGCTTCGATTACCTTTTCACATGCAAGACCTTTTGCTCTTTGATTGATTTCACCATAAAAATCAAGTAATTCGACCTCTGAAAGATACGATGGTTCTCCACCATTACATGTGGTTGTCCATACATTTTCCGCAATTGTATGTCGCAACTCTGCAGTTATTGAATCATCGCGTTCCATGTGAAATTCATCTTTGTTATCAGTGTAGCACTTTTTGTTTAGTCTTCTTTTGAAGATTTTACGTTGAATACGAGACAAAACTGCTTTTTCTCAATGAAGTTTACATTTGGCTTTAATGTAATTAAGACTTTTCATGTCACTTTTTGTAAAGTTCATTTTCGGTACGGAACAAATGCATATATTAATGCATTAATTCTAAATGTAATAAATTTTGTATCTTTGAAAATTTCAAAGTTAAAAAAAATTGGACTAATATTATTCGTCTTCAAATGTACTATGCAAATTAAAGTTTTTGGGCTATGGATTCTGTGGGATAAGATTATTGAAATTTTGGATGTTCCTCGAATTGGCCAGAGATTCGAGTGTCAATGCCTTGTTCCATAACATAGTAATTGTGTTTGTGACTGAGCATATTTTTTTCTAAAATATAGAGATTAAAATTGTAAAAATCTTCATTTAAGGAGTTCCTGTTAAATGATTGTGACTTGATTATATTTGTGTCGTTTTTGGTAGTCTCTTTATTCGATTTTGATGAATTTATGTTCGAAATTCGGTATTTAACTAATAAGATTCAGAGTAAAACACTGGAAATCGGATATTCTCTATGCCAATGAACTGGACAATCTGTGTGTTTGGGAGGTGAAATTCCAAATTTTTTTGAAATCCCGAAAATGAAGATCAACCCTTTATTTTTGATTAAGATATTTTACAATTTCAGATTTTTTTGAATACTTTTGATTCGGTTTTGTTAAAAGCATATCAGCTAACTTGTTTTAAAAATCACATATTTTTATGTGGTAAGACGAAATGATGGAAGTGAGGCATATCTCAATATTTTCACCAGATCTTCAGGCATTTAGCATGGATATATAATTGTTATCATGATTTGTATTTAGTAATATTATTTAATCCAACTTATCAAAGCTAAACAAGATAAGAAATGCGTTTTAATTTTTTTTTCAAACAAAATTGAACAAAAAATACACTTAGAAGATATATTTCTTTAAGTTATTTATAGTAATGGAAATAATATGGTATATCTATCATTAACATATAAGCAGATCATACCTCTCTTGTGCCATGCAATTATGAATTAAGAATTTTGTAAATTCAACTGTATATAATAATCTTTTAATTGAAAAACATCATCAGACCAAGAGATGTTAATCATGTGCATCTAATATAATTGTTTTTGTCTAGTGTTGAAAACAGAAATTCATCAAAAGTGACACCTCAGAAAAGCTATAATATTGAATTTTTGGAACTTTTGATAGAGCACGTTTTTAAATATTAATTAAAGTAAATGTATATTTTGTAAAGATTCTTTTTAATAAAAAATAAAATTTTGAAGAAGAACACAAAATCTTCTGAAAAATAATATCACATAAACTCATATTATTTTCTAATATATAACTATTTTATATAAAAATCAAATTCAATGATCTTAAAAGCGAAGGATAAACCTCAAAATTTACGAATATAATGAGTGGGAATATAATGCTTATCTATCATAAAACCATATGAAATATCAATTTTTGCTTTACGCCTAATTTTTGACGACAATTAGCAAAAAATGTTAAATGTTAACACTCAGTCCATTTGAATATGAAAAATAAAATTGACTTTGATTAAATGTTTTTATTTATCATGCAATTCTTCTTGCGACCAAAGATTTGAATAAAATTTCAAAAAATAAGATAGCTTAAAAATAATATACGGTAGTGTTTACTAATAGATGAATAGTATATAAATTCTATTAAAATGGATTTGATCCAAAAAGATATATAAAATTTGATCATAAATAAAATTGTTTAGAAGTCATTTAAAATGATGTAATTATTCAAATTTTGCTAAAACCCATTCCTCTTTGATATATAACTCCCATTTTTGCATTTCTGGCTCGTACCAAAATTTTGAAACTTCGAATAATTCGTTAGGAGTGTAATTACTATTCGTTTTTGGATTAATATCGAGAGATAAATGTGGAGTATTGTTGTATTTTTCAATGAACTGCTGAACTGAGTCCTTGATTTGTTGAATATCATCCAACTCGTCTGGCAAAAACTTTTCTAAGCTTGGCCACAGGCGCTCCACCTTGCCGTTCTGTCTTGGCATATACGGCAAGGTGTGCTTCCAAACTATTCCGTTTTCCTGCATAACCTGGCCGAATTCACCGCGGTTTTCACCGCCGTTATCGGTCCAGATGCAGTAAGGGATAAACTCCTCTAAAAGTTTTCTTAAAATATTCGCTGTTGAGTTGGAAGACTTGTTTTTCAATAATTTAGTTTTGAGAACTTTACGTGTCATATCATTCAATATGGCAAAGAATGGAAAAGAAACATTACCGTGAAGGTAATGAATATCGCAGTGCCATATCAAATTCTTTGATATGGCACGATATTTGGTAGGTGGATCTGCTGGTTTGTAATCTCTTTTTGAAGATAAACCTGATTCCATCATAAATTTTTCCACTTGATGAGGCTTTATTTTTTGTAAATTGTCAAAAATTTGATCTTTTGTCAAATCTTCTATATTTTCAAATTCTTTTGCAATTTCTTCTTTTTCTTTCTCACAATCGGGATTTTGAACAATATTTTGAAACCTTTTAATCAATAAATAAGTTTTTGAAATTCCTCCTTTATATTGTGAAACACAAGAATTAATTAATTGTTTTTGTTCAAATGTTGGTGGATTTGGTTTTCTGCCGCGACTAACTTTTGGTAATTCGATTTCTTGAAGTTGAAATGCTCTTCTTATTGTATTTTCGGCAACATTCAATTTAATTTTACCATTTTCCAATTCAACTTCCTTTCCCACACTTTTGTAATATTCACCTTCTTCTATTCTTCTTTTAGCTTCAAATAGCCATTCTCTGTTTATAGATTTGGCAGTAGTCATAAAAGTGGTCCTTCTTTTGTGATAAGATTCAAATTTGAATGTGGATGATAAATAAAAATCAAAAATAATTGTTATAATTTAAATGAAGAAGTAATTTAAAACGATTTTATTTATGATCAAATTTTATATATTTTTTTGGATCAAATCCATTTTAATAGAATTTATATACTATTCATCTATTAGTAAACACTACCGTATATTATTTTTTAAGCTATCTTATTTTTTGAACTTTTATTCAAATCTTTGGTCGCAAGAAGAATTGCATGATAAATAAAAACATTTAATCAAAGTCAATTTTATTTTTCATATTCAAATGGACTGAGTGTTAACATTTAACATTTTTTGCTAATTGTCGTCAAAAATTAGGCGTAAAGCAAAAATTGATATTTCATATGGTTTTATGATAGATAAGCATTATATTCCCACTCATTATATTCGTAAATTTTGAGGTTTATCCTTCGCTTTTAAGATCATTGAATTTGATTTTTATATAAAATAGTTATATATTAGAAAATAATATGAGTTTATGTGATATTATTTTTCAGAAGATTTCATTCTATATGCCTATGAAAAGTACTCTCAAAACTAACTTTTTCCTAATTATAATTAAATCTAGAATATTGTATTATGCTTAGTGTTATTTCATTTTTCTCATTCAATTTAGAATTTACAAATGTCAAAAATTGAGAGCTGTCACTTTTGATGAATTTCTGTTTATTACATAGCATTAATAAAAAAATCATTTGTTCTGATTAATATTTATCCAATAATAATATATATTCATTTTTGAATTTAATTAGCTTTTTTAAAGCTTAATATTTAATAATATTATTATTCAACATTCTTAATAAAATAAGATATATGCTTTATGTCTAATATATGTTTTGTAGAAATTTCGAGGAAATATCAAGGTTTCAACATCACTTCACTTCCACCATTTCGTCTTACGAAAGTTTAATTGTATGATTAAATACTTGGGCCATTCTAATATTTCATCTTTTTGAAATCGATTTTGCTCAATAGGATATGTATTAAAATATTTTTCCAATGCATCCAATAAATTATCCGTGCCATTTATTGATATATCAAGAAAGTCGTTTTGTTTTGTTTCTATCGGGGTAATACGATGTGAAAAGTGACAAAAATATACTATGATTTATATTTCATTGTATAATAAAGTCGAGAAGGGAGTCCTAACCTTAAGAAAGGGCTCTCTTCTCGACTTTCTGCTGCAATCTCACTCGAATTGCGCGTATATACTGCTTCTTTCATTAGAAGTAGTATATACGCGCAACAATATGCCATGGCAAGTGCACTTGTCGCCACTTTTAATGTTTCTCAAATGCAATGCGGGAAGGAGTGGCAATATAGTACTTGGGTAGTTGTGGAGTTATGTGTTAGGAGAGGGAACAGGACAAATTTGCCACACGGCACTTTTTTTTAAAAAAAATTAATGGAGCGGAGCGATACTCTGCTGCAGGAGCCCCAAGGCTCCCAATCATTACGAAAGGGAGCCTCAGGGCTCCTGAGAATCCATCAGCAGAGGCCTTTTCATTTGGCCTCTGCTGATCAAAGATTCGGCGAAGCCATTCTTCGTCTCAGGAGCCCCAAGGCTCCCAATCATTACGAAAGGGAGCCTCAGGGCTCCTGAGAAACCTCTTTGAGAAGTTTTCTTTAAGAAAACCTTCTCAAAGATGATTGTCAGCATTCACTCAAAATCTACCAAGAGTTTCAAAGTTTCAAATCTATCTGAAATGAAGCTTTGAATCTCTTGTATATCTAATTGTAGAGGTACCTTTTCAAAATGTCTTCTATTGATTAAATTTAATCAGTAAAAGTCATTTTGAAAAGGTACATCTCTATAATTGCTATTGAGCATTCACTCTTGGAACCTTGGAGCTCTTGTGTAGTGCATGAAAACTCCAAGATTCTAGAATAAAACATATATCATAGACATAATTTCTTCAAATATAATTTAAGGTTATTTTTTAAAAAATTAGAACAGCGTAATTTAAGGTTATTGAAAAGTGACACTTGACAAATTTATCCCGCACTCTTCAAAAATAAGGAAATTTTGATAAATATCCTCATCGCTATTATCATAAAAGATTCAATATCCCTTTCGATATTTAATGACAAATTTGAAAAGGTGTTTGAAATTCTTTCGGATTTTGTTGAATTTAACCCAAAATTTATTATTAATTGTTTACAAGAAATTTTATTTAACTCTTCTTGTAAAGAAAACTTTGCCAATATTTTGAATGCATTTGAAAATTCCGAGCTTAGAATATATTTGGATGAATGCGAAGATGAAATCGATCCTGAAATTTTTGACTCTCTCAAAAATATGTATTCAATTTTAAATGAATCTAATTCTCATCAATAATAACATATGAATAAAAAATAAATGGATTTAATTTTTTTTATCAGTTTCAATAGATTACAGTTATTTTTATTTTCTACAATATCTCATTACCAAATCGTTTTAACTCTTTGTATATCAAAGAATAATAATAAGTGACCTGTAATAACCATACTCATAATGGATTAGACCTCAAATTATTTAAAATGTCAATTCAATATTATTAAATTACAATTTCTTTTATTCTAATAGATTTTAACTAGCCAATCATGATTACAAATATTGTAGCCTTCATTAACTCATAATATCGAAGAATATAACTTATATTCATGGACAATTTGTGATTAATTTCCAATAATATATAAAACCGACTCAAATTAATCATGTTGGCATTAGCGCGCATCGATGCTCAATCTACCTGTAGTATTATAAGCTTATATTCCTATTTTTCAGCATTAAAATTGTGAATTACGTAATTTTGTCATAGTTTTACGTAATTTTAATTTTTTTTGATAAGAAAAAAATGACTTTAAGAAAAAACGAGATCACTCATAATCTTTTTCTCAGAAAACTGCAGAGTATACAACAAATGTACTCAAACGTGCATTAAGCACAATACCTGGTCCCCATTTCGCTCTATGGACCGATAATGGTACAAAAAATAAAGAAAAATTGCAAAAACGTTCCCACTTTTTGAGAGGGATGTTTTGCAAAATAATTTTATGGACATCTCTGGAAAGTTTCATTTCAGTTTGATAATATATCCAACACCTATATAGAAGAGCCTTGCTGATTTGACCTGAAAGAGCGAAAGTTAGTTTTTTGATTTGAAAACCCTGCAATTTAATATTGTTAAGGACTCAATGTAGAAATATGATATAATATCATGTAGAGATCAATCATCTTCCAAAAATCTTCTATGTATGAAAGAAAAAAATTTGCAAAACGTACCTCTCAAGAAGTGGGAACGTTTTGCACACTCTCGAAAATAAAACACAATTTCATTAATTATTATGCGAAAGGGGAATTGAACATATTTTTATTCAACCAGATAATCCTCAGGCCAACAGATTTCGCAAAGAGAATTTCCCCAAACAGTAAGATTTTTCAAAAAAAAGAAATATAATGCGAAGAATTAAGATTAATCACCGAAAAAACAACTGATTTTACTTACTTTAATGATTTTGAAGATATGCAAATTATCAGGAAGAAAGCTCAATATAACAAATAAAATAATATTCTAATTTGCAAGAATGGGTTTAATGACTACGCACAAATACATAGCCTCATACATATCAACAAAGGTCTTGGGTCTCCGAGGTTCTCAATTTCATCAGAAACCGCTATATGATAACCAAGCTTACTCAGATCTACACATAAATACATAGCCTCATACATATCAACAAAGGTCTCTCTACTCTTAAGTTCCAATTCCCAAAATTTTATTTTTATATTTATTGGCAAAAGGTAAAAGTTCCAAATTATCGTATCGTTAATTTTTAATTTGCTTTCAAATTATATTTTTTGTACTTACGTTCAATTTTTATTTTTAATAAATTATTTATATTAAAATTTCGAAATATTCATAAATACATTCAATTCATATAATAATAGTCAATATCATCGTTTTGAGAAGATCAGATCCTACACAAAAACCATGGAGAGGATTGTATTTTCAATGTATGCCTCTGGTCGAGCACTAAAAGCAAAAGCTAGACAGTTTTTAACCTGTATAATAAAAATGTATCATATATCTTTTTGGAAAATAAAAACAAATTTTTATTTATTCAATATTATATAAAAAGGTGTTGATATTGCAGGTTTTTCAGTATGTTTTCCATCCCAATAAAACTCAATATTAATCGATATATCTGAAAAATACGAGGTGTCAAAGTGGTGAATTTCACCTCACTTCGTTTTGCTCCATTAAATTGACTCAATTTCATCCCTTTGCTGAGAATTTTTGTATTTGGAGGATAATAATCTAAATAATTCGAAATATTTGTTACAATAACTATCAGTGCTTGATTTAATGTTTGAATTTGATTGCTTCAAATTGCGCAATTTTAAGTAATTCGGCGTCAGATGTTAATTTTTTGCAAGAAGAATTAAATATATATGTGGGATTTGGTATTGCGTTTGATGTTTTGTTTGTTAATTCGTTGGATAAGGCTTTATCTGGGTTCCACGGATGAATACCATACTGATGCATTGACTTAATCACAAGCATCAATTAAAATTCTTACAATTTTTAACCTTGGTTTTGGGGTATTTGATAAATTATCTTGCTCATATGTGTAAAGCGGAACATATTTTAACCTGTTATTCTTTGATCTCAAAGATGCTGCACATCCTACATCAAATAACTGGAGAACTACTGTGCAGTAAGCTGGAAATGTCAAGAGTTCAATTCTGAAGAGACTCAAAAGTTTGCAAGTAAAATAACTTACTCGGCTGATATGATTATCACCGAATACGATATTATGCTGAGCTGCTGTGATAGCATCAAGACTTGAGCGATATCTCTGGATTTCGATAATAAAAGTTAAATTAAAGATATCCCATATCTTCTTTGTCATCCATCCATAAGATTGTCCTGTAAGGAATGCTCTCACGGAGCGGAGTTCCTGTGAACAATTTTATATTCCTGGAACAATAATAAATGGTTTCATCCGGTATCCTTCAGAATTATATGGGAAGATACTAGTAACAAGCACAAATTCATGCTCTTCTTTGGTTAAAGGAGGGTTGCTTTCAGTGCAGATAACTTTGTAACGCTTTGATGAAGCAGAGATGTTTCATAAATACTCCACTTATTCCATGGATCAATTCCTGCCGTATACTGAAATTAATGTAAGAAGTTAGCAACTGTTGCTGTGTTACAGTACTTTGCTCGTTTTTCCTCATTTTCTTTTGAGCTTTTGATCTCAATGTTGAGATCAGAGCAAACTCTGTTTAACCATGATCTTGAGGGGAGATATACTTCTAGCGAAGTAAACAATTCTTTTTCCTCTTGTTGGAAATTCGTCTGGATGAACAAGGCCAGCTAGATATAAAGCTCTGCTGTATCTATACTCCAGTAATTCGTAGGCAATCTGATAAGCTTCGATTACCTTTTCACATGCAAGACCTTTTGCTCTTTGATTGATTTCACCATAAAAATCAAGTAATTCGACCTCTGAAAGATACGATGGTTCTCCACCATTACATGTGGTTGTCCATACATTTTCCGCAATTGTATGTCGCAACTCTGCAGTTATTGAATCATCGCGTTCCATGTGAAATTCATCTTTGTTATCAGTGTAGCACTTTTTGTTTAGTCTTCTTTTGAAGATTTTACGTTGAATACGAGACAAAACTGCTTTTTCTCAATGAAGTTTACATTTGGCTTTAATGTAATTAAGACTTTTCATGTCACTTTTTGTAAAGTTCATTTTCGGTACGGAACAAATGCATATATTAATGCATTAATTCTAAATGTAATAAATTTTGTATCTTTGAAAATTTCAAAGTTAAAAAAAATTGGACTAATATTATTCGTCTTCAAATGTACTATGCAAATTAAAGTTTTTGGGCTATGGATTCTGTGGGATAAGATTATTGAAATTTTGGATGTTCCTCGAATTGGCCAGAGATTCGAGTGTCAATGCCTTGTTCCATAACATAGTAATTGTGTTTGTGACTGAGCATATTTTTTTCTAAAATATAGAGATTAAAATTGTAAAAATCTTCATTTAAGGAGTTCCTGTTAAATGATTGTGACTTGATTATATTTGTGTCGTTTTTGGTAGTCTCTTTATTCGATTTTGATGAATTTATGTTCGAAATTCGGTATTTAACTAATAAGATTCAGAGTAAAACACTGGAAATCGGATATTCTCTATGCCAATGAACTGGACAATCTGTGTGTTTGGGAGGTGAAATTCCAAATTTTTTTGAAATCCCGAAAATGAAGATCAACCCTTTATTTTTGATTAAGATATTTTACAATTTCAGATTTTTTTGAATACTTTTGATTCGGTTTTGTTAAAAGCATATCAGCTAACTTGTTTTAAAAATCACATATTTTTATGTGGTAAGACGAAATGATGGAAGTGAGGCATATCTCAATATTTTCACCAGATCTTCAGGCATTTAGCATGGATATATAATTGTTATCATGATTTGTATTTAGTAATATTATTTAATCCAACTTATCAAAGCTAAACAAGATAAGAAATGCGTTTTAATTTTTTTTTCAAACAAAATTGAACAAAAAATACACTTAGAAGATATATTTCTTTAAGTTATTTATAGTAATGGAAATAATATGGTATATCTATCATTAACATATAAGCAGATCATACCTCTCTTGTGCCATGCAATTATGAATTAAGAATTTTGTAAATTCAACTGTATATAATAATCTTTTAATTGAAAAACATCATCAGACCAAGAGATGTTAATCATGTGCATCTAATATAATTGTTTTTGTCTAGTGTTGAAAACAGAAATTCATCAAAAGTGACACCTCAGAAAAGCTATAATATTGAATTTTTGGAACTTTTGATAGAGCACGTTTTTAAATATTAATTAAAGTAAATGTATATTTCGTAAAGATTCTTTTTAATAAAAAATAAAATTTTGAAGAAGAACACAAAATCTTCTGAAAAATAATATCACATAAACTCATATTATTTTCTAATATATAACTATTTTATATAAAAATCAAATTCAATGATCTTAAAAGCGAAGGATAAACCTCAAAATTTACGAATATAATGAGTGGGAATATAATGCTTATCTATCATAAAACCATATGAAATATCAATTTTTGCTTTACGCCTAATTTTTGACGACAATTAGCAAAAAATGTTAAATGTTAACACTCAGTCCATTTGAATATGAAAAATAAAATTGACTTTGATTAAATGTTTTTATTTATCATGCAATTCTTCTTGCGACCAAAGATTTGAATAAAATTTCAAAAAATAAGATAGCTTAAAAATAATATACGGTAGTGTTTACTAATAGATGAATAGTATATAAATTCTATTAAAATGGATTTGATCCAAAAAGATATATAAAATTTGATCATAAATAAAATTGTTTAGAAGTCATTTAAAATGATGTAATTATTCAAATTTTGCTAAAACCCATTCCTCTTTGATATATAACTCCCATTTTTGCATTTCTGGCTCGTACCAAAATTTTGAAACTTCGAATAATTCGTTAGGAGTGTAATTACTATTCGTTTTTGGATTAATATCGAGAGATAAATGTGGTGTATTGTTGTATTTTTCAATGAACTGCTGAACTGAGTCCTTGATTTGTTGAATATCATCCAACTCGTCTGGCAAAAACTTTTCTAAGCTTGGCCACAGGCGCTCCACCTTGCCGTTCTGTCTTGGCATATACGGCAAGGTGTGCTTCCAAACTATTCCGTTTTCCTGCATAACCTGGCCGAATTCACCGCGGTTTTCACCGCCGTTATCGGTCCAGATGCAGTAAGGGATAAACTCCTCTAAAAGTTTTCTTAAAATATTCGCTGTTGAGTTGGAAGACTTGTTTTTCAATAATTTAGTTTTGAGAACTTTACGTGTCATATCATTCAATATGGCAAAGAATGGAAAAGAAACATTACCGTGAAGGTAATGAATATCGCAGTGCCATATCAAATTCTTTGATATGGCACGATATTTGGTAGGTGGATCTGCTGGTTTGTAATCTCTTTTTGAAGATAAACCTGATTCCATCATAAATTTTTCCACTTGATGAGGCTTTATTTTTTGTAAATTGTCAAAAATTTGATCTTTTGTCAAATCTTCTATATTTTCAAATTCTTTTGCAATTTCTTCTTTTTCTTTCTCACAATCGGGATTTTGAACAATATTTTGAAACCTTTTAATCAATAAATAAGTTTTTGAAATTCCTCCTTTATATTGTGAAACACAAGAATTAATTAATTGTTTTTGTTCAAATGTTGGTGGATTTGGTTTTCTGCCGCGACTAACTTTTGGTAATTCGATTTCTTGAAGTTGAAATGCTCTTCTTATTGTATTTTCGGCAACATTCAATTTAATTTTACCATTTTCCAATTCAACTTCCTTTCCCACACTTTTGTAATATTCACCTTCTTCTATTCTTCTTTTAGCTTCAAATAGCCATTCTCTGTTTATAGATTTGGCAGTAGTCATAAAAGTGGTCCTTCTTTTGTGATAAGATTCAAATTTGAATGTGGATGATAAATAAAAAAAAAATAATTGTTATAATTTAAATGAAGAAGTAATTTAAAACGATTTTATTTATGATCAAATTTTATATATTTTTTTGGATCAAATCCATTTTAATAGAATTTATATACTATTCATCTATTAGTAAACACTACCGTATATTATTTTTTAAGCTATCTTATTTTTTGAACTTTTATTCAAATCTTTGGTCGCAAGAAGAATTGCATGATAAATAAAAACATTTAATCAAAGTCAATTTTATTTTTCATATTCAAATGGACTGAGTGTTAACATTTAACATTTTTTGCTAATTGTCGTCAAAAATTAGGCGTAAAGCAAAAATTGATATTTCATATGGTTTTATGATAGATAAGCATTATATTCCCACTCATTATATTCGTAAATTTTGAGGTTTATCCTTCGCTTTTAAGATCATTGAATTTGATTTTTATATAAAATAGTTATATATTAGAAAATAATATGAGTTTATGTGATATTATTTTTCAGAAGATTTCATTCTATATGCCTATGAAAAGTACTCTCAAAACTAACTTTTTCCTAATTATAATTAAATCTAGAATATTGTATTATGCTTAGTGTTATTTCATTTTTCTCATTCAATTTAGAATTTACAAATGTCAAAAATTGAGAGCTGTCACTTTTGATGAATTTCTGTTTATTACATAGCATTAATAAAAAAATCATTTGTTCTGATTAATATTTATCCAATAATAATATATATTCATTTTTGAATTTAATTAGCTTTTTTAAAGCTTAATATTTAATAATATTATTATTCAACATTCTTAATAAAATAAGATATATGCTTTATGTCTAATATATGTTTTGTAGAAATTTCGAGGAAATATCAAGGTTTCAACATCACTTCACTTCCACCATTTCGTCTTACGAAAGTTTAATTGTATGATTAAATACTTGGGCCATTCTAATATTTCATCTTTTTGAAATCGATTTTGCTCAATAGGATATGTATTAAAATATTTTTCCAATGCATCCAATAAATTATCCGTGCCATTTATTGATATATCAAGAAAGTCGTTTTGTTTTGTTTCTATCGGGGTAATACGATGTGAAAAGTGACAAAAATATACTATGATTTATATTTCATTGTATAATAAAGTCGAGAAGGGAGTCCTAACCTTAAGAAAGGGCTCTCTTCTCGACTTTCTGCTGCAATCTCACTCGAATTGCGCGTATATACTGCTTCTTTCATTAGAAGTAGTATATACGCGCAACAATATGCCATGGCAAGTGCACTTGTCGCCACTTTTAATGTTTCTCAAATGCAATGCGGGAAGGAGTGGCAATATAGTACTTGGGTAGTTGTGGAGTTATGTGTTAGGAGAGGGAACAGGACAAATTTGCCACACGGCACTTTTTTTTAAAAAAAATTAATGGAGCGGAGCGATACTCTGCTGCAGGAGCCCCAAGGCTCCCAATCATTACGAAAGGGAGCCTCAGGGCTCCTGAGAATCCATCAGCAGAGGCCTTTTCATTTGGCCTCTGCTGATCAAAGATTCGGCGAAGCCATTCTTCGTCTCAGGAGCCCCAAGGCTCCCAATCATTACGAAAGGGAGCCTCAGGGCTCCTGAGAATCCATCAGCAGAGGCCTTTTCATTTGGCCTCTGCTGATCAAAGATTCGGCGAAGCCATTCTTCGTCTCAGGAGCCCAAGGCTCCCAATCATTACGAAAGGGAGCCTCAGGGCTCCTGAGAATCCATCAGTAGAGGCCTTTTCATTTGGCCTCTGCTGATCAAAGATTCGGCGAAGCCATTCTTCGTCTCAGGAGCCCCAAGGCTCCCAATCATTACGAAAGGGAGCCTCAGGGCTCCTGAGAAACCTCTTTGAGAAGGTTTTCTTTAAGAAAACCTTCTCAAAGATGATTGTCAGCATTCACTCAAAATCTACCAAGAGTTTCAAAGTTTCAAATCTATCTGAAATGAAGCTTTGAATCTCTTGTATATCTAATTGTAGAGGTACCTTTTCAAAATGTCTTCTATTGATTAAATTTAATCAGTAAAAGTCATTTTGAAAAGGTACATCTCTATAATTGCTATTGAGCATTCACTCTTGGAACCTTGGAGCTTTGTGTAGTGCATGAAAACTCCAAGATTCTAGAATAAAACATATATCATAGACATAATTTCTTCAAATATAATTTAAGGTTATTTTTTAAAAATTAGAACAGCGTAATTTAAGGTTATTGAAAAGTGACACTTGACAAATTTATCCCGCACTCTTCAAAAATAAGGAAATTTTGATAAATATCCTCATCGCTATTATCATAAAAGATTCAATATCCCTTTCGATATTTAATGACAAATTTGAAAAGGTGTTTGAAATTCTTTCGGATTTTGTTGAATTTAACCCAAAATTTATTATTAATTGTTTACAAGAAATTTTATTTAACTCTTCTTGTAAAGAAAACTTTGCCAATATTTTGAATGCATTTGAAAATTCCGAGCTTAGAATATATTTGGATGAATGCGAAGATGAAATCGATCCTGAAATTTTTGACTCTCTCAAAAATATGTATTCAATTTTAAATGAATCTAATTCTCATCAATAATAACTATGAATAAAAAATAAATGGATTTAATTTTTTTATCAGTTTCAATAGATTACAGTTATTTTTATTTTCTACAATATCTCATTACCAAATCGTTTTAACTCTTTGTATATCAAAGAATAATAATAAGTGACCTGTAATAACCATACTCATAATGGATTAGACCTCAAATTATTTAAAATGTCAATTCAATATTATTAAATTACAATTTCTTTTATTCTAATAGATTTTAACTAGCCAATCATGATTACAAATATTGTAGCCTTCATTAACTCATAATATCGAAGAATATAACTTATATTCATGGACAATTTGTGATTAATTTCCAATAATATATAAAACCGACTCAAATTAATCATGTTGGCATTAGCGCGCATCGATGCTCAATCTACCTGTAGTATTATAAGCTTATATTCCTATTTTTCAGCATTAAAATTGTGAATTACGTAATTTTGTCATAGTTTTACGTAATTTTAATTTTTTTTGATAAGAAAAAAATGACTTTAAGAAAAAACGAGATCACTCATAATCTTTTTCTCAGAAAACTGCAGAGTATACAACAAATGTACTCAAACGTGCATTAAGCACAATACCTGGTCCCCATTTCGCTCTATGGACCGATAATGGTACAAAAAATAAAGAAAAATTGCAAAAACGTTCCACTTTTTGAGAGGGATGTTTTGCAAAATAATTTTATGGACATCTCTGGAAAGTTTCATTTCAGTTTGATAATATATCCAACACCTATATAGAAGAGCCTTGCTGATTTGACCTGAAAGAGCGAAAGTTAGTTTTTTGATTTGAAAACCCTGCAATTTAATATTGTTAAGGACTCAATGTAGAAATATGATATAATATCATGTAGAGATCAATCATCTTCCAAAAATCTTCTATGTATGAAAGAAAAAAATTTGCAAAACGTACCTCTCAAGAAGTGGGAACGTTTTGCACACTCTCGAAAATAAAACACAATTTCATTAATTATTATGCGAAAGGGGAATTGAACATATTTTTATTCAACCAGATAATCCTCAGGCCAACAGATTTCGCAAAGAGAATTTCCCCAAACAGTAAGATTTTTCAAAAAAAAGAAATATAATGCGAAGAATTAAGATTAATCACCGAAAAAACAACTGATTTTACTTACTTTAATGATTTTGAAGATATGCAAATTATCAGGAAGAAAGCTCAATATAACAAATAAAATAATATTCTAATTTGCAAGAATGGGTTTAATGACTACGCACAAATACATAGCCTCATACATATCAACAAAGGTCTTGGGTCTCCGAGGTTCTCAATTTCATCAGAAACCGCTATATGATAACCAAGCTTACTCAGATCTACACATAAATACATAGCCTCATACATATCAACAAAGGTCTCTCTACTCTTAAGTTCCAATTCCCAAAATTTTATTTTTATATTTATTGGCAAAAGGTAAAAGTTCCAAATTATCGTATCGTTAATTTTTAATTTGCTTTCAAATTATATTTTTTGTACTTACGTTCAATTTTTATTTTTAATAAATTATTTATATTAAAATTTCGAAATATTCATAAATACATTCAATTCATATAATAATAGTCAATATCATCGTTTTGAGAAGATCAGATCCTACACAAAAACCATGGAGAGGATTGTATTTTCAATGTATGCCTCTGGTCGAGCACTAAAAGCAAAAGCTAGACAGTTTTTAACCTGTATAATAAAAATGTATCATATATCTTTTTGGAAAATAAAAACAAATTTTTATTTATTCAATATTATATAAAAAGGTGTTGATATTGCAGGTTTTTCAGTATGTTTTCCATCCCAATAAAACTCAATATTAATCGATATATCTGAAAAATACGAGGTGTCAAAGTGGTGAATTTCACCTCACTTCGTTTTGCTCCATTAAATTGACTCAATTTCATCCCTTTGCTGAGAATTTTTGTATTTGGAGGATAATAATCTAAATAATTCGAAATATTTGTTACAATAACTATCAGTGCTTGATTTAATGTTTGAATTTGATTGCTTCAAATTGCGCAATTTTAAGTAATTCGGCGTCAGATGTTAATTTTTTGCAAGAAGAATTAAATATATATGTGGGATTTGGTATTGCGTTTGATGTTTTGTTTGTTAATTCGTTGGATAAGGCTTTATCTGGGTTCCACGGATGAATACCATACTGATGCATTGACTTAATCACAAGCATCAATTAAAATTCTTACAATTTTTAACCTTGGTTTTGGGGTATTTGATAAATTATCTTGCTCATATGTGTAAAGCGGAACATATTTTAACCTGTTATTCTTTGATCTCAAAGATGCTGCACATCCTACATCAAATAACTGGAGAACTACTGTGCAGTAAGCTGGAAATGTCAAGAGTTCAATTCTGAAGAGACTCAAAAGTTTGCAAGTAAAATAACTTACTCGGCTGATATGATTATCACCGAATACGATATTATGCTGAGCTGCTGTGATAGCATCAAGACTTGAGCGATATCTCTGGATTTCGATAATAAAAGTTAAATTAAAGATATCCATATCTTCTTTGTCATCCATCCATAAGATTGTCCTGTAAGGAATGCTCTCACGGAGCGGAGTTCCTGTGAACAATTTTATATTCCTGGAACAATAATAAATGGTTTCATCCGGTATCCTTCAGAATTATATGGGAAGATACTAGTAACAAGCACAAATTCATGCTCTTCTTTGGTTAAAGGAGGTTGCTTTCAGTGCAGATAACTTTGTAACGCTTTGATGAAGCAGAGATGTTTCATAAATACTCCACTTATTCCATGGATCAATTCCTGCCGTATACTGAAATTAATGTAAGAAGTTAGCAACTGTTGCTGTGTTACAGTACTTTGCTCGTTTTTCCTCATTTTCTTTTGAGCTTTTGATCTCAATGTTGAGATCAGAGCAAACTCTGTTTAACCATGATCTTGAGGGGAGATATACTTCTAGCGAAGTAAACAATTCTTTTTCCTCTTGTTGGAAATTCGTCTGGATGAACAAGGCCAGCTAGATATAAAGCTCTGCTGTATCTATACTCCAGTAATTCGTAGGCAATCTGATAAGCTTCGATTACCTTTTCACATGCAAGACCTTTTGCTCTTTGATTGATTTCACCATAAAAATCAAGTAATTCGACCTCTGAAAGATACGATGGTTCTCCACCATTACATGTGGTTGTCCATACATTTTCCGCAATTGTATGTCGCAACTCTGCAGTTATTGAATCATCGCGTTCCATGTGAAATTCATCTTTGTTATCAGTGTAGCACTTTTTGTTTAGTCTTCTTTTGAAGATTTTACGTTGAATACGAGACAAAACTGCTTTTTCTCAATGAAGTTTACATTTGGCTTTAATGTAATTAAGACTTTTCATGTCACTTTTTGTAAAGTTCATTTTCGGTACGGAACAAATGCATATATTAATGCATTAATTCTAAATGTAATAAATTTTGTATCTTTGAAAATTTCAAAGTTAAAAAAAATTGGACTAATATTATTCGTCTTCAAATGTACTATGCAAATTAAAGTTTTTGGGCTATGGATTCTGTGGGATAAGATTATTGAAATTTTGGATGTTCCTCGAATTGGCCAGAGATTCGAGTGTCAATGCCTTGTTCCATAACATAGTAATTGTGTTTGTGACTGAGCATATTTTTTTCTAAAATATAGAGATTAAAATTGTAAAAATCTTCATTTAAGGAGTTCCTGTTAAATGATTGTGACTTGATTATATTTGTGTCGTTTTTGGTAGTCTCTTTATTCGATTTTGATGAATTTATGTTCGAAATTCGGTATTTAACTAATAAGATTCAGAGTAAAACACTGGAAATCGGATATTCTCTATGCCAATGAACTGGACAATCTGTGTGTTTGGGAGGTGAAATTCCAAATTTTTTTGAAATCCCGAAAATGAAGATCAACCCTTTATTTTTGATTAAGATATTTTACAATTTCAGATTTTTTTGAATACTTTTGATTCGGTTTTGTTAAAAGCATATCAGCTAACTTGTTTTAAAAATCACATATTTTTATGTGGTAAGACGAAATGATGGAAGTGAGGCATATCTCAATATTTTCACCAGATCTTCAGGCATTTAGCATGGATATATAATTGTTATCATGATTTGTATTTAGTAATATTATTTAATCCAACTTATCAAAGCTAAACAAGATAAGAAATGCGTTTTAATTTTTTTTTCAAACAAAATTGAACAAAAAATACACTTAGAAGATATATTTCTTTAAGTTATTTATAGTAATGGAAATAATATGGTATATCTATCATTAACATATAAGCAGATCATACCTCTCTTGTGCCATGCAATTATGAATTAAGAATTTTGTAAATTCAACTGTATATAATAATCTTTTAATTGAAAAACATCATCAGACCAAGAGATGTTAATCATGTGCATCTAATATAATTGTTTTTGTCTAGTGTTGAAAACAGAAATTCATCAAAAGTGACACCTCAGAAAAGCTATAATATTGAATTTTTGGAACTTTTGATAGAGCACGTTTTTAAATATTAATTAAAGTAAATGTATATTTCGTAAAGATTCTTTTTAATAAAAAATAAAATTTTGAAGAAGAACACAAAATCTTCTGAAAAATAATATCACATAAACTCATATTATTTTCTAATATATAACTATTTTATATAAAAATCAAATTCAATGATCTTAAAAGCGAAGGATAAACCTCAAAATTTACGAATATAATGAGTGGGAATATAATGCTTATCTATCATAAAACCATATGAAATATCAATTTTTGCTTTACGCCTAATTTTTGACGACAATTAGCAAAAAATGTTAAATGTTAACACTCAGTCCATTTGAATATGAAAAATAAAATTGACTTTGATTAAATGTTTTTATTTATCATGCAATTCTTCTTGCGACCAAAGATTTGAATAAAATTTCAAAAAATAAGATAGCTTAAAAATAATATACGGTAGTGTTTACTAATAGATGAATAGTATATAAATTCTATTAAAATGGATTTGATCCAAAAAGATATATAAAATTTGATCATAAATAAAATTGTTTAGAAGTCATTTAAAATGATGTAATTATTCAAATTTTGCTAAAACCCATTCCTCTTTGATATATAACTCCCATTTTTGCATTTCTGGCTCGTACCAAAATTTTGAAACTTCGAATAATTCGTTAGGAGTGTAATTACTATTCGTTTTTGGATTAATATCGAGAGATAAATGTGGTGTATTGTTGTATTTTTCAATGAACTGCTGAACTGAGTCCTTGATTTGTTGAATATCATCCAACTCGTCTGGCAAAAACTTTTCTAAGCTTGGCCACAGGCGCTCCACCTTGCCGTTCTGTCTTGGCATATACGGCAAGGTGTGCTTCCAAACTATTCCGTTTTCCTGCATAACCTGGCCGAATTCACCGCGGTTTTCACCGCCGTTATCGGTCCAGATGCAGTAAGGGATAAACTCCTCTAAAAGTTTTCTTAAAATATTCGCTGTTGAGTTGGAAGACTTGTTTTTCAATAATTTAGTTTTGAGAACTTTACGTGTCATATCATTCAATATGGCAAAGAATGGAAAAGAAACATTACCGTGAAGGTAATGAATATCGCAGTGCCATATCAAATTCTTTGATATGGCACGATATTTGGTAGGTGGATCTGCTGGTTTGTAATCTCTTTTTGAAGATAAACCTGATTCCATCATAAATTTTTCCACTTGATGAGGCTTTATTTTTTGTAAATTGTCAAAAATTTGATCTTTTGTCAAATCTTCTATATTTTCAAATTCTTTTGCAATTTCTTCTTTTTCTTTCTCACAATCGGGATTTTGAACAATATTTTGAAACCTTTTAATCAATAAATAAGTTTTTGAAATTCCTCCTTTATATTGTGAAACACAAGAATTAATTAATTGTTTTTGTTCAAATGTTGGTGGATTTGGTTTTCTGCCGCGACTAACTTTTGGTAATTCGATTTCTTGAAGTTGAAATGCTCTTCTTATTGTATTTTCGGCAACATTCAATTTAATTTTACCATTTTCCAATTCAACTTCCTTTCCCACACTTTTGTAATATTCACCTTCTTCTATTCTTCTTTTAGCTTCAAATAGCCATTCTCTGTTTATAGATTTGGCAGTAGTCATAAAAGTGGTCCTTCTTTTGTGATAAGATTCAAATTTGAATGTGGATGATAAATAAAAATCAAAAATAATTGTTATAATTTAAATGAAGAAGTAATTTAAAACGATTTTATTTATGATCAAATTTTATATATTTTTTGGATCAAATCCATTTTAATAGAATTTATATACTATTCATCTATTAGTAAACACTACCGTATATTATTTTTAAGCTATCTTATTTTTTGAACTTTTATTCAAATCTTTGGTCGCAAGAAGAATTGCATGATAAATAAAAACATTTAATCAAAGTCAATTTTATTTTTCATATTCAAATGGACTGAGTGTTAACATTTAACATTTTTTGCTAATTGTCGTCAAAAATTAGGCGTAAAGCAAAAATTGATATTTCATATGGTTTTATGATAGATAAGCATTATATTCCCACTCATTATATTCGTAAATTTTGAGGTTTATCCTTCGCTTTTAAGATCATTGAATTTGATTTTTATATAAAATAGTTATATATTAGAAAATAATATGAGTTTATGTGATATTATTTTTCAGAAGATTTCATTCTATATGCCTATGAAAAGTACTCTCAAAACTAACTTTTTCCTAATTATAATTAAATCTAGAATATTGTATTATGCTTAGTGTTATTTCATTTTTCTCATTCAATTTAGAATTTACAAATGTCAAAAATTGAGAGCTGTCACTTTTGATGAATTTCTGTTTATTACATAGCATTAATAAAAAAATCATTTGTTCTGATTAATATTTATCCAATAATAATATATATTCATTTTTGAATTTAATTAGCTTTTTTAAAGCTTAATATTTAATAATATTATTATTCAACATTCTTAATAAAATAAGATATATGCTTTATGTCTAATATATGTTTTGTAGAAATTTCGAGGAAATATCAAGGTTTCAACATCACTTCACTTCCACCATTTCGTCTTACGAAAGTTTAATTGTATGATTAAATACTTGGGCCATTCTAATATTTCATCTTTTTGAAATCGATTTTGCTCAATAGGATATGTATTAAAATATTTTTCCAATGCATCCAATAAATTATCCGTGCCATTTATTGATATATCAAGAAAGTCGTTTTGTTTTGTTTCTATCGGGGTAATACGATGTGAAAAGTGACAAAAATATACTATGATTTATATTTCATTGTATAATAAAGTCGAGAAGGGAGTCCTAACCTTAAGAAAGGGCTCTCTTCTCGACTTTCTGCTGCAATCTCACTCGAATTGCGCGTATATACTGCTTCTTTCATTAGAAGTAGTATATACGCGCAACAATATGCCATGGCAAGTGCACTTGTCGCCACTTTTAATGTTTCTCAAATGCAATGCGGGAAGGAGTGGCAATATAGTACTTGGGTAGTTGTGGAGTTATGTGTTAGGAGAGGGAACAGGACAAATTTGCCACACGGCACTTTTTTTTAAAAAAAATTAATGGAGCGGAGCGATACTCTGCTGCAGGAGCCCCAAGGCTCCCAATCATTACGAAAGGGAGCCTCAGGGCTCCTGAGAATCCATCAGCAGAGGCCTTTTCATTTGGCCTCTGCTGATCAAAGATTCGGCGAAGCCATTCTTCGTCTCAGGAGCCCCAAGGCTCCCAATCATTACGAAAGGGAGCCTCAGGGCTCCTGAGAATCCATCAGCAGAGGCCTTTTCATTTGGCCTCTGCTGATCAAAGATTCGGCGAAGCCATTCTTCGTCTCAGGAGCCCCAAGGCTCCCAATCATTACGAAAGGGAGCCTCAGGGCTCCTGAGAATCCATCAGTAGAGGCCTTTTCATTTGGCCTCTGCTGATCAAAGATTCGGCGAAGCCATTCTTCGTCTCAGGAGCCCCAAGGCTCCCAATCATTACGAAAGGGAGCCTCAGGGCTCCTGAGAAACCTCTTTGAGAAGGTTTTCTTTAAGAAAACCTTCTCAAAGATGATTGTCAGCATTCACTCAAAATCTACCAAGAGTTTCAAAGTTTCAAATCTATCTGAAATGAAGCTTTGAATCTCTTGTATATCTAATTGTAGAGGTACCTTTTCAAAATGTCTTCTATTGATTAAATTTAATCAGTAAAAGTCATTTTGAAAAGGTACATCTCTATAATTGCTATTGAGCATTCACTCTTGGAACCTTGGAGCTCTTGTGTAGTGCATGAAAACTCCAAGATTCTAGAAAAAACATATATCATAGACATAATTTCTTCAAATATAATTTAAGGTTATTTTTTAAAAAATTAGAACAGCGTAATTTAAGGTTATTGAAAAGTGACACTTGACAAATTTATCCCGCACTCTTCAAAAATAAGGAAATTTTGATAAATATCCTCATCGCTATTATCATAAAAGATTCAATATCCCTTTCGATATTTAATGACAAATTTGAAAAGGTGTTTGAAATTCTTTCGGATTTTGTTGAATTTAACCCAAAATTTATTATTAATTGTTTACAAGAAATTTTATTTAACTCTTCTTGTAAAGAAAACTTTGCCAATATTTTGAATGCATTTGAAAATTCCGAGCTTAGAATATATTTGGATGAATGCGAAGATGAAATCGATCCTGAAATTTTTGACTCTCTCAAAAATATGTATTCAATTTTAAATGAATCTAATTCTCATCAATAATAACATATGAATAAAAAATAAATGGATTTAATTTTTTTTATCAGTTTCAATAGATTACAGTTATTTTTATTTTCTACAATATCTCATTACCAAATCGTTTTAACTCTTTGTATATCAAAGAATAATAATAAGTGACCTGTAATAACCATACTCATAATGGATTAGACCTCAAATTATTTAAAATGTCAATTCAATATTATTAAATTACAATTTCTTTTATTCTAATAGATTTTAACTAGCCAATCATGATTACAAATATTGTAGCCTTCATTAACTCATAATATCGAAGAATATAACTTATATTCATGGACAATTTGTGATTAATTTCCAATAATATATAAAACCGACTCAAATTAATCATGTTGGCATTAGCGCGCATCGATGCTCAATCTACCTGTAGTATTATAAGCTTATATTCCTATTTTTCAGCATTAAAATTGTGAATTACGTAATTTTGTCATAGTTTTACGTAATTTTAATTTTTTTTGATAAGAAAAAAATGACTTTAAGAAAAAACGAGATCACTCATAATCTTTTTCTCAGAAAACTGCAGAGTATACAACAAATGTACTCAAACGTGCATTAAGCACAATACCTGGTCCCCATTTCGCTCTATGGACCGATAATGGTACAAAAAATAAAGAAAAATTGCAAAAACGTTCCCACTTTTTGAGAGGGATGTTTTGCAAAATAATTTTATGGACATCTCTGGAAAGTTTCATTTCAGTTTGATAATATATCCAACACCTATATAGAAGAGCCTTGCTGATTTGACCTGAAAGAGCGAAAGTTAGTTTTTTGATTTGAAAACCCTGCAATTTAATATTGTTAAGGACTCAATGTAGAAATATGATATAATATCATGTAGAGATCAATCATCTTCCAAAAATCTTCTATGTATGAAAGAAAAAAATTTGCAAAACGTACCTCTCAAGAAGTGGGAACGTTTTGCACACTCTCGAAAATAAAACACAATTTCATTAATTATTATGCGAAAGGGGAATTGAACATATTTTTATTCAACCAGATAATCCTCAGGCCAACAGATTTCGCAAAGAGAATTTCCCCAAACAGTAAGATTTTTCAAAAAAAAGAAATATAATGCGAAGAATTAAGATTAATCACCGAAAAAACAACTGATTTTACTTACTTTAATGATTTTGAAGATATGCAAATTATCAGGAAGAAAGCTCAATATAACAAATAAAATAATATTCTAATTTGCAAGAATGGGTTTAATGACTACGCACAAATACATAGCCTCATACATATCAACAAAGGTCTTGGGTCTCCGAGGTTCTCAATTTCATCAGAAACCGCTATATGATAACCAAGCTTACTCAGATCTACACATAAATACATAGCCTCATACATATCAACAAAGGTCTCTCTACTCTTAAGTTCCAATTCCCAAAATTTTATTTTTATATTTATTGGCAAAAGGTAAAAGTTCCAAATTATCGTATCGTTAATTTTTAATTTGCTTTCAAATTATATTTTTTGTACTTACGTTCAATTTTTATTTTTAATAAATTATTTATATTAAAATTTCGAAATATTCATAAATACATTCAATTCATATAATAATAGTCAATATCATCGTTTTGAGAAGATCAGATCCTACACAAAAACCATGGAGAGGATTGTATTTTCAATGTATGCCTCTGGTCGAGCACTAAAAGCAAAAGCTAGACAGTTTTTAACCTGTATAATAAAAATGTATCATATATCTTTTTGGAAAATAAAAACAAATTTTTATTTATTCAATATTATATAAAAAGGTGTTGATATTGCAGGTTTTTCAGTATGTTTTCCATCCCAATAAAACTCAATATTAATCGATATATCTGAAAAATACGAGGTGTCAAAGTGGTGAATTTCACCTCACTTCGTTTTGCTCCATTAAATTGACTCAATTTCATCCCTTTGCTGAGAATTTTTGTATTTGGAGGATAATAATCTAAATAATTCGAAATATTTGTTACAATAACTATCAGTGCTTGATTTAATGTTTGAATTTGATTGCTTCAAATTGCGCAATTTTAAGTAATTCGGCGTCAGATGTTAATTTTTTGCAAGAAGAATTAAATATATATGTGGGATTTGGTATTGCGTTTGATGTTTTGTTTGTTAATTCGTTGGATAAGGCTTTATCTGGGTTCCACGGATGAATACCATACTGATGCATTGACTTAATCACAAGCATCAATTAAAATTCTTACAATTTTTAACCTTGGTTTTTGGGGTATTTGATAAATTATCTTGCTCATATGTGTAAAGCGGAACATATTTTAACCTGTTATTCTTTGATCTCAAAGATGCTGCACATCCTACATCAAATAAACTGGAGAACTACTGTGCAGTAAGCTGGAAATGTCAAGAGTTCAATTCTGAAGAGACTCAAAAGTTTGCAAGTAAAATAACTTACTCGGCTGATATGATTATCACCGAATACGATATTATGCTGAGCTGCTGATGAAGCATCAAGACTTGAGCGATATCTCTGGATTTCGATAATAAAGTTAAATTAAAGATATCCCATATCTTCTTTGTCATCCATCCATAAGATTGTCCTGTAAGGAATGCTCTCACGGAGCGGAGTTCCTGTGAACAATTTTATATTCCTGGAACAATAATAAATGGTTTCATCCGGTATCCTTCAGAATTATATGGGAAGATACTAGTAACAAGCACAAATTCATGCTCTTCTTTGGTTAAAGGAGGGTTGCTTTCAGTGCAGATAACTTTGTAACGCTTTGATGAAGCAGAGATGTTTCATAAATACTCCACTTATTCCATGGATCAATTCCTGCCGTATACTGAAATTAATGTAAGAAGTTAGCAACTGTTGCTGTGTTACAGTACTTTGCTCGTTTTTCCTCATTTTCTTTTGAGCTTTTGATCTCAATGTTGAGATCAGAGCAAACTCTGTTTAACCATGATCTTGAGGGGAGATATACTTCTAGCGAAGTAAACAATTCTTTTTCCTCTTGTTGGAAATTCGTCTGGATGAACAAGGCCAGCTAGATATAAAGCTCTGCTGTATCTATACTCCAGTAATTCGTAGGCAATCTGATAAGCTTCGATTACCTTTTCACATGCAAGACCTTTTGCTCTTTGATTGATTTCACCATAAAAATCAAGTAATTCGACCTCTGAAAGATACGATGGTTCTCCACCATTACATGTGGTTGTCCATACATTTTCCGCAATTGTATGTCGCAACTCTGCAGTTATTGAATCATCGCGTTCCATGTGAAATTCATCTTTGTTATCAGTGTAGCACTTTTTGTTTAGTCTTCTTTTGAAGATTTTACGTTGAATACGAGACAAAACTGCTTTTTCTCAATGAAGTTTACATTTGGCTTTAATGTAATTAAGACTTTTCATGTCACTTTTTGTAAAGTTCATTTTCGGTACGGAACAAATGCATATATTAATGCATTAATTCTAAATGTAATAAATTTTGTATCTTTGAAAATTTCAAAGTTAAAAAAAATTGGACTAATATTATTCGTCTTCAAATGTACTATGCAAATTAAAGTTTTTGGGCTATGGATTCTGTGGGATAAGATTATTGAAATTTTGGATGTTCCTCGAATTGGCCAGAGATTCGAGTGTCAATGCCTTGTTCCATAACATAGTAATTGTGTTTGTGACTGAGCATATTTTTTTCTAAAATATAGAGATTAAAATTGTAAAAATCTTCATTTAAGGAGTTCCTGTTAAATGATTGTGACTTGATTATATTTGTGTCGTTTTTGGTAGTCTCTTTATTCGATTTTGATGAATTTATGTTCGAAATTCGGTATTTAACTAATAAGATTCAGAGTAAAACACTGGAAATCGGATATTCTCTATGCCAATGAACTGGACAATCTGTGTGTTTGGGAGGTGAAATTCCAAATTTTTTTGAAATCCCGAAAATGAAGATCAACCCTTTATTTTTGATTAAGATATTTTACAATTTCAGATTTTTTTGAATACTTTTGATTCGGTTTTGTTAAAAGCATATCAGCTAACTTGTTTTAAAAATCACATATTTTTATGTGGTAAGACGAAATGATGGAAGTGAGGCATATCTCAATATTTTCACCAGATCTTCAGGCATTTAGCATGGATATATAATTGTTATCATGATTTGTATTTAGTAATATTATTTAATCCAACTTATCAAAGCTAAACAAGATAAGAAATGCGTTTTAATTTTTTTTTCAAACAAAATTGAACAAAAAATACACTTAGAAGATATATTTCTTTAAGTTATTTATAGTAATGGAAATAATATGGTATATCTATCATTAACATATAAGCAGATCATACCTCTCTTGTGCCATGCAATTATGAATTAAGAATTTTGTAAATTCAACTGTATATAATAATCTTTTAATTGAAAAACATCATCAGACCAAGAGATGTTAATCATGTGCATCTAATATAATTGTTTTTGTCTAGTGTTGAAAACAGAAATTCATCAAAAGTGACACCTCAGAAAAGCTATAATATTGAATTTTTGGAACTTTTGATAGAGCACGTTTTTAAATATTAATTAAAGTAAATGTATATTTCGTAAAGATTCTTTTTAATAAAAAATAAAATTTTGAAGAAGAACACAAAATCTTCTGAAAAATAATATCACATAAACTCATATTATTTTCTAATATATAACTATTTTATATAAAAATCAAATTCAATGATCTTAAAAGCGAAGGATAAACCTCAAAATTTACGAATATAATGAGTGGGAATATAATGCTTATCTATCATAAAACCATATGAAATATCAATTTTTGCTTTACGCCTAATTTTTGACGACAATTAGCAAAAAATGTTAAATGTTAACACTCAGTCCATTTGAATATGAAAAATAAAATTGACTTTGATTAAATGTTTTTATTTATCATGCAATTCTTCTTGCGACCAAAGATTTGAATAAAATTTCAAAAAATAAGATAGCTTAAAAATAATATACGGTAGTGTTTACTAATAGATGAATAGTATATAAATTCTATTAAAATGGATTTGATCCAAAAAGATATATAAAATTTGATCATAAATAAAATTGTTTAGAAGTCATTTAAAATGATGTAATTATTCAAATTTTGCTAAAACCCATTCCTCTTTGATATATAACTCCCATTTTTGCATTTCTGGCTCGTACCAAAATTTTGAAACTTCGAATAATTCGTTAGGAGTGTAATTACTATTCGTTTTTGGATTAATATCGAGAGATAAATGTGGTGTATTGTTGTATTTTTCAATGAACTGCTGAACTGAGTCCTTGATTTGTTGAATATCATCCAACTCGTCTGGCAAAAACTTTTCTAAGCTTGGCCACAGGCGCTCCACCTTGCCGTTCTGTCTTGGCATATACGGCAAGGTGTGCTTCCAAACTATTCCGTTTTCCTGCATAACCTGGCCGAATTCACCGCGGTTTTCACCGCCGTTATCGGTCCAGATGCAGTAAGGGATAAACTCCTCTAAAAGTTTTCTTAAAATATTCGCTGTTGAGTTGGAAGACTTGTTTTTCAATAATTTAGTTTTGAGAACTTTACGTGTCATATCATTCAATATGGCAAAGAATGGAAAAGAAACATTACCGTGAAGGTAATGAATATCGCAGTGCCATATCAAATTCTTTGATATGGCACGATATTTGGTAGGTGGATCTGCTGGTTTGTAATCTCTTTTTGAAGATAAACCTGATTCCATCATAAATTTTTCCACTTGATGAGGCTTTATTTTTTGTAAATTGTCAAAAATTTGATCTTTTGTCAAATCTTCTATATTTTCAAATTCTTTTGCAATTTCTTCTTTTTCTTTCTCACAATCGGGATTTTGAACAATATTTTGAAACCTTTTAATCAATAAATAAGTTTTTGAAATTCCTCCTTTATATTGTGAAACACAAGAATTAATTAATTGTTTTTGTTCAAATGTTGGTGATTTGGTTTTCTG
>NC_067206.1:20863084-20907343 GCF_026262505.1 Trichomonas vaginalis G3 | reverse complement strand
CCTTGTTCCATAACATAGTAATTGTGTTTGTGACTGAGCATATTTTTTTCTAAAATATAGAGATTAAAATTGTAAAAATCTTCATTTAAGGAGTTCCTGTTAAATGATTGTGACTTGATTATATTTGTGTCGTTTTTGGTAGTCTCTTTATTCGATTTTGATGAATTTATGTTCGAAATTCGGTATTTAACTAATAAGATTCAGAGTAAAACACTGGAAATCGGATATTCTCTATGCCAATGAACTGGACAATCTGTGTGTTTGGGAGGTGAAATTCCAAATTTTTTTGAAATCCCGAAAATGAAGATCAACCCTTTATTTTTGATTAAGATATTTTACAATTTCAGATTTTTTTGAATACTTTTGATTCGGTTTTGTTAAAAGCATATCAGCTAACTTGTTTTAAAAATCACATATTTTTATGTGGTAAGACGAAATGATGGAAGTGAGGCATATCTCAATATTTTCACCAGATCTTCAGGCATTTAGCATGGATATATAATTGTTATCATGATTTGTATTTAGTAATATTATTTAATCCAACTTATCAAAGCTAAACAAGATAAGAAATGCGTTTTAATTTTTTTTTCAAACAAAATTGAACAAAAAATACACTTAGAAGATATATTTCTTTAAGTTATTTATAGTAATGGAAATAATATGGTATATCTATCATTAACATATAAGCAGATCATACCTCTCTTGTGCCATGCAATTATGAATTAAGAATTTTGTAAATTCAACTGTATATAATAATCTTTTAATTGAAAAACATCATCAGACCAAGAGATGTTAATCATGTGCATCTAATATAATTGTTTTTGTCTAGTGTTGAAAACAGAAATTCATCAAAAGTGACACCTCAGAAAAGCTATAATATTGAATTTTTGGAACTTTTGATAGAGCACGTTTTTAAATATTAATTAAAGTAAATGTATATTTTGTAAAGATTCTTTTTAATAAAAAATAAAATTTTGAAGAAGAACACAAAATCTTCTGAAAAATAATATCACATAAACTCATATTATTTTCTAATATATAACTATTTTATATAAAAATCAAATTCAATGATCTTAAAAGCGAAGGATAAACCTCAAAATTTACGAATATAATGAGTGGGAATATAATGCTTATCTATCATAAAACCATATGAAATATCAATTTTTGCTTTACGCCTAATTTTTGACGACAATTAGCAAAAAATGTTAAATGTTAACACTCAGTCCATTTGAATATGAAAAATAAAATTGACTTTGATTAAATGTTTTTATTTATCATGCAATTCTTCTTGCGACCAAAGATTTGAATAAAATTTCAAAAAATAAGATAGCTTAAAAATAATATACGGTAGTGTTTACTAATAGATGAATAGTATATAAATTCTATTAAAATGGATTTGATCCAAAAAGATATATAAAATTTGATCATAAATAAAATTGTTTAGAAGTCATTTAAAATGATGTAATTATTCAAATTTTGCTAAAACCCATTCCTCTTTGATATATAACTCCCATTTTTGCATTTCTGGCTCGTACCAAAATTTTGAAACTTCGAATAATTCGTTAGGAGTGTAATTACTATTCGTTTTTGGATTAATATCGAGAGATAAATGTGGTGTATTGTTGTATTTTTCAATGAACTGCTGAACTGAGTCCTTGATTTGTTGAATATCATCCAACTCGTCTGGCAAAAACTTTTCTAAGCTTGGCCACAGGCGCTCCACCTTGCCGTTCTGTCTTGGCATATACGGCAAGGTGTGCTTCCAAACTATTCCGTTTTCCTGCATAACCTGGCCGAATTCACCGCGGTTTTCACCGCCGTTATCGGTCCAGATGCAGTAAGGGATAAACTCCTCTAAAAGTTTTCTTAAAATATTCGCTGTTGAGTTGGAAGACTTGTTTTTCAATAATTTAGTTTTGAGAACTTTACGTGTCATATCATTCAATATGGCAAAGAATGGAAAAGAAACATTACCGTGAAGGTAATGAATATCGCAGTGCCATATCAAATTCTTTGATATGGCACGATATTTGGTAGGTGGATCTGCTGGTTTGTAATCTCTTTTTGAAGATAAACCTGATTCCATCATAAATTTTTCCACTTGATGAGGCTTTATTTTTTGTAAATTGTCAAAAATTTGATCTTTTGTCAAATCTTCTATATTTTCAAATTCTTTTGCAATTTCTTCTTTTTCTTTCTCACAATCGGGATTTTGAACAATATTTTGAAACCTTTTAATCAATAAATAAGTTTTTGAAATTCCTCCTTTATATTGTGAAACACAAGAATTAATTAATTGTTTTTGTTCAAATGTTGGTGGATTTGGTTTTCTGCCGCGACTAACTTTTGGTAATTCGATTTCTTGAAGTTGAAATGCTCTTCTTATTGTATTTTCGGCAACATTCAATTTAATTTTACCATTTTCCAATTCAACTTCCTTTCCCACACTTTTGTAATATTCACCTTCTTCTATTCTTCTTTTAGCTTCAAATAGCCATTCTCTGTTTATAGATTTGGCAGTAGTCATAAAAGTGGTCCTTCTTTTGTGATAAGATTCAAATTTGAATGTGGATGATAAATAAAAATCAAAAATAATTGTTATAATTTAAATGAAGAAGTAATTTAAAACGATTTTATTTATGATCAAATTTTATATATTTTTTTGGATCAAATCCATTTTAATAGAATTTATATACTATTCATCTATTAGTAAACACTACCGTATATTATTTTTTAAGCTATCTTATTTTTTGAACTTTTATTCAAATCTTTGGTCGCAAGAAGAATTGCATGATAAATAAAAACATTTAATCAAAGTCAATTTTATTTTTCATATTCAAATGGACTGAGTGTTAACATTTAACATTTTTTGCTAATTGTCGTCAAAAATTAGGCGTAAAGCAAAAATTGATATTTCATATGGTTTTATGATAGATAAGCATTATATTCCCACTCATTATATTCGTAAATTTTGAGGTTTATCCTTCGCTTTTAAGATCATTGAATTTGATTTTTATATAAAATAGTTATATATTAGAAAATAATATGAGTTTATGTGATATTATTTTTCAGAAGATTTCATTCTATATGCCTATGAAAAGTACTCTCAAAACTAACTTTTTCCTAATTATAATTAAATCTAGAATATTGTATTATGCTTAGTGTTATTTCATTTTTCTCATTCAATTTAGAATTTACAAATGTCAAAAATTGAGAGCTGTCACTTTTGATGAATTTCTGTTTATTACATAGCATTAATAAAAAAATCATTTGTTCTGATTAATATTTATCCAATAATAATATATATTCATTTTTGAATTTAATTAGCTTTTTTAAAGCTTAATATTTAATAATATTATTATTCAACATTCTTAATAAAATAAGATATATGCTTTATGTCTAATATATGTTTTGTAGAAATTTCGAGGAAATATCAAGGTTTCAACATCACTTCACTTCCACCATTTCGTCTTACGAAAGTTTAATTGTATGATTAAATACTTGGGCCATTCTAATATTTCATCTTTTTGAAATCGATTTTGCTCAATAGGATATGTATTAAAATATTTTTCCAATGCATCCAATAAATTATCCGTGCCATTTATTGATATATCAAGAAAGTCGTTTTGTTTTGTTTCTATCGGGGTAATACGATGTGAAAAGTGACAAAAATATACTATGATTTATATTTCATTGTATAATAAAGTCGAGAAGGGAGTCCTAACCTTAAGAAAGGGCTCTCTTCTCGACTTTCTGCTGCAATCTCACTCGAATTGCGCGTATATACTGCTTCTTTCATTAGAAGTAGTATATACGCGCAACAATATGCCATGGCAAGTGCACTTGTCGCCACTTTTAATGTTTCTCAAATGCAATGCGGGAAGGAGTGGCAATATAGTACTTGGGTAGTTGTGGAGTTATGTGTTAGGAGAGGGAACAGGACAAATTTGCCACACGGCACTTTTTTTTAAAAAAAATTAATGGAGCGGAGCGATACTCTGCTGCAGGAGCCCCAAGGCTCCCAATCATTACGAAAGGGAGCCTCAGGGCTCCTGAGAATCCATCAGCAGAGGCCTTTTCATTTGGCCTCTGCTGATCAAAGATTCGGCGAAGCCATTCTTCGTCTCAGGAGCCCCAAGGCTCCCAATCATTACGAAAGGGAGCCTCAGGGCTCCTGAGAATCCATCAGCAGAGGCCTTTTCATTTGGCCTCTGCTGATCAAAGATTCGGCGAAGCCATTCTTCGTCTCAGGAGCCCCAAGGCTCCCAATCATTACGAAAGGGAGCCTCAGGGCTCCTGAGAATCCATCAGTAGAGGCCTTTTCATTTGGCCTCTGCTGATCAAAGATTCGGCGAAGCCATTCTTCGTCTCAGGAGCCCCAAGGCTCCCAATCATTACGAAAGGGAGCCTCAGGGCTCCTGAGAAACCTCTTTGAGAAGGTTTTCTTTAAGAAAACCTTCTCAAAGATGATTGTCAGCATTCACTCAAAATCTACCAAGAGTTTCAAAGTTTCAAATCTATCTGAAATGAAGCTTTGAATCTCTTGTATATCTAATTGTAGAGGTACCTTTTCAAAATGTCTTCTATTGATTAAATTTAATCAGTAAAAGTCATTTTGAAAAGGTACATCTCTATAATTGCTATTGAGCATTCACTCTTGGAACCTTGGAGCTCTTGTGTAGTGCATGAAAACTCCAAGATTCTAGAATAAAACATATATCATAGACATAATTTCTTCAAATATAATTTAAGGTTATTTTTTAAAAAATTAGAACAGCGTAATTTAAGGTTATTGAAAAGTGACACTTGACAAATTTATCCCGCACTCTTCAAAAATAAGGAAATTTTGATAAATATCCTCATCGCTATTATCATAAAAGATTCAATATCCCTTTCGATATTTAATGACAAATTTGAAAAGGTGTTTGAAATTCTTTCGGATTTTGTTGAATTTAACCCAAAATTTATTATTAATTGTTTACAAGAAATTTTATTTAACTCTTCTTGTAAAGAAAACTTTGCCAATATTTTGAATGCATTTGAAAATTCCGAGCTTAGAATATATTTGGATGAATGCGAAGATGAAATCGATCCTGAAATTTTTGACTCTCTCAAAAATATGTATTCAATTTTAAATGAATCTAATTCTCATCAATAATAACATATGAATAAAAAATAAATGGATTTAATTTTTTTTATCAGTTTCAATAGATTACAGTTATTTTTATTTTCTACAATATCTCATTACCAAATCGTTTTAACTCTTTGTATATCAAAGAATAATAATAAGTGACCTGTAATAACCATACTCATAATGGATTAGACCTCAAATTATTTAAAATGTCAATTCAATATTATTAAATTACAATTTCTTTTATTCTAATAGATTTTAACTAGCCAATCATGATTACAAATATTGTAGCCTTCATTAACTCATAATATCGAAGAATATAACTTATATTCATGGACAATTTGTGATTAATTTCCAATAATATATAAAACCGACTCAAATTAATCATGTTGGCATTAGCGCGCATCGATGCTCAATCTACCTGTAGTATTATAAGCTTATATTCCTATTTTTCAGCATTAAAATTGTGAATTACGTAATTTTGTCATAGTTTTACGTAATTTTAATTTTTTTTGATAAGAAAAAAATGACTTTAAGAAAAAACGAGATCACTCATAATCTTTTTCTCAGAAAACTGCAGAGTATACAACAAATGTACTCAAACGTGCATTAAGCACAATACCTGGTCCCCATTTCGCTCTATGGACCGATAATGGTACAAAAAATAAAGAAAAATTGCAAAAACGTTCCCACTTTTTGAGAGGGATGTTTTGCAAAATAATTTTATGGACATCTCTGGAAAGTTTCATTTCAGTTTGATAATATATCCAACACCTATATAGAAGAGCCTTGCTGATTTGACCTGAAAGAGCGAAAGTTAGTTTTTTGATTTGAAAACCCTGCAATTTAATATTGTTAAGGACTCAATGTAGAAATATGATATAATATCATGTAGAGATCAATCATCTTCCAAAAATCTTCTATGTATGAAAGAAAAAAATTTGCAAAACGTACCTCTCAAGAAGTGGGAACGTTTTGCACACTCTCGAAAATAAAACACAATTTCATTAATTATTATGCGAAAGGGGAATTGAACATATTTTTATTCAACCAGATAATCCTCAGGCCAACAGATTTCGCAAAGAGAATTTCCCCAAACAGTAAGATTTTTCAAAAAAAAGAAATATAATGCGAAGAATTAAGATTAATGAAAAAACAACTGATTTTACTTTTTATTTTGAAGATATGCAAATTATCAGGAAGAAAGCTCAATATAACAAATAAAATAATATTCTAATTTGCAAGAATGGGTTTAATGACTACGCACAAATACATAGCCTCATACATATCAACAAAGGTCTTGGGTCTCCGAGGTTCTCAATTTCATCAGAAACCGCTATATGATAACCAAGCTTACTCAGATCTACACATAAATACATAGCCTCATACATATCAACAAAGGTCTCTCTACTCTTAAGTTCCAATTCCCAAAATTTTATTTTTATATTTATTGGCAAAAGGTAAAAGTTCCAAATTATCGTATCGTTAATTTTTAATTTGCTTTCAAATTATATTTTTTGTACTTACGTTCAATTTTTATTTTTAATAAATTATTTATATTAAAATTTCGAAATATTCATAAATACATTCAATTCATATAATAATAGTCAATATCATCGTTTTGAGAAGATCAGATCCTACACAAAAACCATGGAGAGGATTGTATTTTCAATGTATGCCTCTGGTCGAGCACTAAAAGCAAAAGCTAGACAGTTTTTAACCTGTATAATAAAAATGTATCATATATCTTTTTGGAAAATAAAAACAAATTTTTATTTATTCAATATTATATAAAAAGGTGTTGATATTGCAGGTTTTTCAGTATGTTTTCCATCCCAATAAAACTCAATATTAATCGATATATCTGAAAAATACGAGGTGTCAAAGTGGTGAATTTCACCTCACTTCGTTTTGCTCCATTAAATTGACTCAATTTCATCCCTTTGCTGAGAATTTTTGTATTTGGAGGATAATAATCTAAATAATTCGAAATATTTGTTACAATAACTATCAGTGCTTGATTTAATGTTTGAATTTGATTGCTTCAAATTGCGCAATTTTAAGTAATTCGGCGTCAGATGTTAATTTTTTGCAAGAAGAATTAAATATATATGTGGGATTTGGTATTGCGTTTGATGTTTTGTTTGTTAATTCGTTGGATAAGGCTTTATCTGGGTTCCACGGATGAATACCATACTGATGCATTGACTTAATCACAAGCATCAATTAAAATTCTTACAATTTTTAACCTTGGTTTTGGGGTATTTGATAAATTATCTTGCTCATATGTGTAAAGCGGAACATATTTTAACCTGTTATTCTTTGATCTCAAAGATGCTGCACATCCTACATCAAATAACTGGAGAACTACTGTGCAGTAAGCTGGAAATGTCAAGAGTTCAATTCTGAAGAGACTCAAAAGTTTGCAAGTAAAATAACTTACTCGGCTGATATGATTATCACCGAATACGATATTATGCTGAGCTGCTGTGATAGCATCAAGACTTGAGCGATATCTCTGGATTTCGATAATAAAAGTTAAATTAAAGATATCCCATATCTTCTTTGTCATCCATCCATAAGATTGTCCTGTAAGGAATGCTCTCACGGAGCGGAGTTCCTGTGAACAATTTTATATTCCTGGAACAATAATAAATGGTTTCATCCGGTATCCTTCAGAATTATATGGGAAGATACTAGTAACAAGCACAAATTCATGCTCTTCTTTGGTTAAAGGAGGGTTGCTTTCAGTGCAGATAACTTTGTAACGCTTTGATGAAGCAGAGATGTTTCATAAATACTCCACTTATTCCATGGATCAATTCCTGCCGTATACTGAAATTAATGTAAGAAGTTAGCAACTGTTGCTGTGTTACAGTACTTTGCTCGTTTTTCCTCATTTTCTTTTGAGCTTTTGATCTCAATGTTGAGATCAGAGCAAACTCTGTTTAACCATGATCTTGAGGGGAGATATACTTCTAGCGAAGTAAACAATTCTTTTTCCTCTTGTTGGAAATTCGTCTGGATGAACAAGGCCAGCTAGATATAAAGCTCTGCTGTATCTATACTCCAGTAATTCGTAGGCAATCTGATAAGCTTCGATTACCTTTTCACATGCAAGACCTTTTGCTCTTTGATTGATTTCACCATAAAAATCAAGTAATTCGACCTCTGAAAGATACGATGGTTCTCCACCATTACATGTGGTTGTCCATACATTTTCCGCAATTGTATGTCGCAACTCTGCAGTTATTGAATCATCGCGTTCCATGTGAAATTCATCTTTGTTATCAGTGTAGCACTTTTTGTTTAGTCTTCTTTTGAAGATTTTACGTTGAATACGAGACAAAACTGCTTTTTCTCAATGAAGTTTACATTTGGCTTTAATGTAATTAAGACTTTTCATGTCACTTTTTGTAAAGTTCATTTTCGGTACGGAACAAATGCATATATTAATGCATTAATTCTAAATGTAATAAATTTTGTATCTTTGAAAATTTCAAAGTTAAAAAAAATTGGACTAATATTATTCGTCTTCAAATGTACTATGCAAATTAAAGTTTTTGGGCTATGGATTCTGTGGGATAAGATTATTGAAATTTTGGATGTTCCTCGAATTGGCCAGAGATTCGAGTGTCAATGCCTTGTTCCATAACATAGTAATTGTGTTTGTGACTGAGCATATTTTTTTCTAAAATATAGAGATTAAAATTGTAAAAATCTTCATTTAAGGAGTTCCTGTTAAATGATTGTGACTTGATTATATTTGTGTCGTTTTTGGTAGTCTCTTTATTCGATTTTGATGAATTTATGTTCGAAATTCGGTATTTAACTAATAAGATTCAGAGTAAAACACTGGAAATCGGATATTCTCTATGCCAATGAACTGGACAATCTGTGTGTTTGGGAGGTGAAATTCCAAATTTTTTTGAAATCCCGAAAATGAAGATCAACCCTTTATTTTTGATTAAGATATTTTACAATTTCAGATTTTTTTGAATACTTTTGATTCGGTTTTGTTAAAAGCATATCAGCTAACTTGTTTTAAAAATCACATATTTTTATGTGGTAAGACGAAATGATGGAAGTGAGGCATATCTCAATATTTTCACCAGATCTTCAGGCATTTAGCATGGATATATAATTGTTATCATGATTTGTATTTAGTAATATTATTTAATCCAACTTATCAAAGCTAAACAAGATAAGAAATGCGTTTTAATTTTTTTTTCAAACAAAATTGAACAAAAAATACACTTAGAAGATATATTTCTTTAAGTTATTTATAGTAATGGAAATAATATGGTATATCTATCATTAACATATAAGCAGATCATACCTCTCTTGTGCCATGCAATTATGAATTAAGAATTTTGTAAATTCAACTGTATATAATAATCTTTTAATTGAAAAACATCATCAGACCAAGAGATGTTAATCATGTGCATCTAATATAATTGTTTTTGTCTAGTGTTGAAAACAGAAATTCATCAAAAGTGACACCTCAGAAAAGCTATAATATTGAATTTTTGGAACTTTTGATAGAGCACGTTTTTAAATATTAATTAAAGTAAATGTATATTTCGTAAAGATTCTTTTTAATAAAAAATAAAATTTTGAAGAAGAACACAAAATCTTCTGAAAAATAATATCACATAAACTCATATTATTTTCTAATATATAACTATTTTATATAAAAATCAAATTCAATGATCTTAAAAGCGAAGGATAAACCTCAAAATTTACGAATATAATGAGTGGGAATATAATGCTTATCTATCATAAAACCATATGAAATATCAATTTTTGCTTTACGCCTAATTTTTGACGACAATTAGCAAAAAATGTTAAATGTTAACACTCAGTCCATTTGAATATGAAAAATAAAATTGACTTTGATTAAATGTTTTTATTTATCATGCAATTCTTCTTGCGACCAAAGATTTGAATAAAATTTCAAAAAATAAGATAGCTTAAAAATAATATACGGTAGTGTTTACTAATAGATGAATAGTATATAAATTCTATTAAAATGGATTTGATCCAAAAAGATATATAAAATTTGATCATAAATAAAATTGTTTAGAAGTCATTTAAAATGATGTAATTATTCAAATTTTGCTAAAACCCATTCCTCTTTGATATATAACTCCCATTTTTGCATTTCTGGCTCGTACCAAAATTTTGAAACTTCGAATAATTCGTTAGGAGTGTAATTACTATTCGTTTTTGGATTAATATCGAGAGATAAATGTGGTGTATTGTTGTATTTTTCAATGAACTGCTGAACTGAGTCCTTGATTTGTTGAATATCATCCAACTCGTCTGGCAAAAACTTTTCTAAGCTTGGCCACAGGCGCTCCACCTTGCCGTTCTGTCTTGGCATATACGGCAAGGTGTGCTTCCAAACTATTCCGTTTTCCTGCATAACCTGGCCGAATTCACCGCGGTTTTCACCGCCGTTATCGGTCCAGATGCAGTAAGGGATAAACTCCTCTAAAAGTTTTCTTAAAATATTCGCTGTTGAGTTGGAAGACTTGTTTTTCAATAATTTAGTTTTGAGAACTTTACGTGTCATATCATTCAATATGGCAAAGAATGGAAAAGAAACATTACCGTGAAGGTAATGAATATCGCAGTGCCATATCAAATTCTTTGATATGGCACGATATTTGGTAGGTGGATCTGCTGGTTTGTAATCTCTTTTTGAAGATAAACCTGATTCCATCATAAATTTTTCCACTTGATGAGGCTTTATTTTTTGTAAATTGTCAAAAATTTGATCTTTTGTCAAATCTTCTATATTTTCAAATTCTTTTGCAATTTCTTCTTTTTCTTTCTCACAATCGGGATTTTGAACAATATTTTGAAACCTTTTAATCAATAAATAAGTTTTTGAAATTCCTCCTTTATATTGTGAAACACAAGAATTAATTAATTGTTTTTGTTCAAATGTTGGTGGATTTGGTTTTCTGCCGCGACTAACTTTTGGTAATTCGATTTCTTGAAGTTGAAATGCTCTTCTTATTGTATTTTCGGCAACATTCAATTTAATTTTACCATTTTCCAATTCAACTTCCTTTCCCACACTTTTGTAATATTCACCTTCTTCTATTCTTCTTTTAGCTTCAAATAGCCATTCTCTGTTTATAGATTTGGCAGTAGTCATAAAAGTGGTCCTTCTTTTGTGATAAGATTCAAATTTGAATGTGGATGATAAATAAAAATCAAAAATAATTGTTATAATTTAAATGAAGAAGTAATTTAAAACGATTTTATTTATGATCAAATTTTATATATTTTTTTGGATCAAATCCATTTTAATAGAATTTATATACTATTCATCTATTAGTAAACACTACCGTATATTATTTTTTAAGCTATCTTATTTTTTGAACTTTTATTCAAATCTTTGGTCGCAAGAAGAATTGCATGATAAATAAAAACATTTAATCAAAGTCAATTTTATTTTTCATATTCAAATGGACTGAGTGTTAACATTTAACATTTTTTGCTAATTGTCGTCAAAAATTAGGCGTAAAGCAAAAATTGATATTTCATATGGTTTTATGATAGATAAGCATTATATTCCCACTCATTATATTCGTAAATTTTGAGGTTTATCCTTCGCTTTTAAGATCATTGAATTTGATTTTTATATAAAATAGTTATATATTAGAAAATAATATGAGTTTATGTGATATTATTTTTCAGAAGATTTCATTCTATATGCCTATGAAAAGTACTCTCAAAACTAACTTTTTCCTAATTATAATTAAATCTAGAATATTGTATTATGCTTAGTGTTATTTCATTTTTCTCATTCAATTTAGAATTTACAAATGTCAAAAATTGAGAGCTGTCACTTTTGATGAATTTCTGTTTATTACATAGCATTAATAAAAAAATCATTTGTTCTGATTAATATTTATCCAATAATAATATATATTCATTTTTGAATTTAATTAGCTTTTTTAAAGCTTAATATTTAATAATATTATTATTCAACATTCTTAATAAAATAAGATATATGCTTTATGTCTAATATATGTTTTGTAGAAATTTCGAGGAAATATCAAGGTTTCAACATCACTTCACTTCCACCATTTCGTCTTACGAAAGTTTAATTGTATGATTAAATACTTGGGCCATTCTAATATTTCATCTTTTTGAAATCGATTTTGCTCAATAGGATATGTATTAAAATATTTTTCCAATGCATCCAATAAATTATCCGTGCCATTTATTGATATATCAAGAAAGTCGTTTTGTTTTGTTTCTATCGGGGTAATACGATGTGAAAAGTGACAAAAATATACTATGATTTATATTTCATTGTATAATAAAGTCGAGAAGGGAGTCCTAACCTTAAGAAAGGGCTCTCTTCTCGACTTTCTGCTGCAATCTCACTCGAATTGCGCGTATATACTGCTTCTTTCATTAGAAGTAGTATATACGCGCAACAATATGCCATGGCAAGTGCACTTGTCGCCACTTTTAATGTTTCTCAAATGCAATGCGGGAAGGAGTGGCAATATAGTACTTGGGTAGTTGTGGAGTTATGTGTTAGGAGAGGGAACAGGACAAATTTGCCACACGGCACTTTTTTTTAAAAAAAATTAATGGAGCGGAGCGATACTCTGCTGCAGGAGCCCCAAGGCTCCCAATCATTACGAAAGGGAGCCTCAGGGCTCCTGAGAATCCATCAGCAGAGGCCTTTTCATTTGGCCTCTGCTGATCAAAGATTCGGCGAAGCCATTCTTCGTCTCAGGAGCCCCAAGGCTCCCAATCATTACGAAAGGGAGCCTCAGGGCTCCTGAGAATCCATCAGCAGAGGCCTTTTCATTTGGCCTCTGCTGATCAAAGATTCGGCGAAGCCATTCTTCGTCTCAGGAGCCCCAAGGCTCCCAATCATTACGAAAGGGAGCCTCAGGGCTCCTGAGAATCCATCAGTAGAGGCCTTTTCATTTGGCCTCTGCTGATCAAAGATTCGGCGAAGCCATTCTTCGTCTCAGGAGCCCCAAGGCTCCCAATCATTACGAAAGGGAGCCTCAGGGCTCCTGAGAAACCTCTTTGAGAAGGTTTTCTTTAAGAAAACCTTCTCAAAGATGATTGTCAGCATTCACTCAAAATCTACCAAGAGTTTCAAAGTTTCAAATCTATCTGAAATGAAGCTTTGAATCTCTTGTATATCTAATTGTAGAGGTACCTTTTCAAAATGTCTTCTATTGATTAAATTTAATCAGTAAAAGTCATTTTGAAAAGGTACATCTCTATAATTGCTATTGAGCATTCACTCTTGGAACCTTGGAGCTCTTGTGTAGTGCATGAAAACTCCAAGATTCTAGAATAAAACATATATCATAGACATAATTTCTTCAAATATAATTTAAGGTTATTTTTTAAAAAATTAGAACAGCGTAATTTAAGGTTATTGAAAAGTGACACTTGACAAATTTATCCCGCACTCTTCAAAAATAAGGAAATTTTGATAAATATCCTCATCGCTATTATCATAAAAGATTCAATATCCCTTTCGATATTTAATGACAAATTTGAAAAGGTGTTTGAAATTCTTTCGGATTTTGTTGAATTTAACCCAAAATTTATTATTAATTGTTTACAAGAAATTTTATTTAACTCTTCTTGTAAAGAAAACTTTGCCAATATTTTGAATGCATTTGAAAATTCCGAGCTTAGAATATATTTGGATGAATGCGAAGATGAAATCGATCCTGAAATTTTTGACTCTCTCAAAAATATGTATTCAATTTTAAATGAATCTAATTCTCATCAATAATAACATATGAATAAAAAATAAATGGATTTAATTTTTTTTATCAGTTTCAATAGATTACAGTTATTTTTATTTTCTACAATATCTCATTACCAAATCGTTTTAACTCTTTGTATATCAAAGAATAATAATAAGTGACCTGTAATAACCATACTCATAATGGATTAGACCTCAAATTATTTAAAATGTCAATTCAATATTATTAAATTACAATTTCTTTTATTCTAATAGATTTTAACTAGCCAATCATGATTACAAATATTGTAGCCTTCATTAACTCATAATATCGAAGAATATAACTTATATTCATGGACAATTTGTGATTAATTTCCAATAATATATAAAACCGACTCAAATTAATCATGTTGGCATTAGCGCGCATCGATGCTCAATCTACCTGTAGTATTATAAGCTTATATTCCTATTTTTCAGCATTAAAATTGTGAATTACGTAATTTTGTCATAGTTTTACGTAATTTTAATTTTTTTTGATAAGAAAAAAATGACTTTAAGAAAAAACGAGATCACTCATAATCTTTTTCTCAGAAAACTGCAGAGTATACAACAAATGTACTCAAACGTGCATTAAGCACAATACCTGGTCCCCATTTCGCTCTATGGACCGATAATGGTACAAAAAATAAAGAAAAATTGCAAAAACGTTCCCACTTTTTGAGAGGGATGTTTTGCAAAATAATTTTATGGACATCTCTGGAAAGTTTCATTTCAGTTTGATAATATATCCAACACCTATATAGAAGAGCCTTGCTGATTTGACCTGAAAGAGCGAAAGTTAGTTTTTTGATTTGAAAACCCTGCAATTTAATATTGTTAAGGACTCAATGTAGAAATATGATATAATATCATGTAGAGATCAATCATCTTCCAAAAATCTTCTATGTATGAAAGAAAAAAATTTGCAAAACGTACCTCTCAAGAAGTGGGAACGTTTTGCACACTCTCGAAAATAAAACACAATTTCATTAATTATTATGCGAAAGGGGAATTGAACATATTTTTATTCAACCAGATAATCCTCAGGCCAACAGATTTCGCAAAGAGAATTTCCCCAAACAGTAAGATTTTTCAAAAAAAAGAAATATAATGCGAAGAATTAAGATTAATCACCGAAAAAACAACTGATTTTACTTACTTTAATGATTTTGAAGATATGCAAATTATCAGGAAGAAAGCTCAATATAACAAATAAAATAATATTTTTTGCAAGAATGGGTTTAATGACTACGCACAAATACATAGCCTCATACATATCAACAAAGGTCTTGGGTCTCCGAGGTTCTCAATTTCATCAGAAACCGCTATATGATAACCAAGCTTACTCAGATCTACACATAAATACATAGCCTCATACATATCAACAAAGGTCTCTCTACTCTTAAGTTCCAATTCCCAAAATTTTATTTTTATATTTATTGGCAAAAGGTAAAAGTTCCAAATTATCGTATCGTTAATTTTTAATTTGCTTTCAAATTATATTTTTTGTACTTACGTTCAATTTTTATTTTTAATAAATTATTTATATTAAAATTTCGAAATATTCATAAATACATTCAATTCATATAATAATAGTCAATATCATCGTTTTGAGAAGATCAGATCCTACACAAAAACCATGGAGAGGATTGTATTTTCAATGTATGCCTCTGGTCGAGCACTAAAAGCAAAAGCTAGACAGTTTTTAACCTGTATAATAAAAATGTATCATATATCTTTTTGGAAAATAAAAACAAATTTTTATTTATTCAATATTATATAAAAAGGTGTTGATATTGCAGGTTTTTCAGTATGTTTTCCATCCCAATAAAACTCAATATTAATCGATATATCTGAAAAATACGAGGTGTCAAAGTGGTGAATTTCACCTCACTTCGTTTTGCTCCATTAAATTGACTCAATTTCATCCCTTTGCTGAGAATTTTTGTATTTGGAGGATAATAATCTAAATAATTCGAAATATTTGTTACAATAACTATCAGTGCTTGATTTAATGTTTGAATTTGATTGCTTCAAATTGCGCAATTTTAAGTAATTCGGCGTCAGATGTTAATTTTTTGCAAGAAGAATTAAATATATATGTGGGATTTGGTATTGCGTTTGATGTTTTGTTTGTTAATTCGTTGGATAAGGCTTTATCTGGGTTCCACGGATGAATACCATACTGATGCATTGACTTAATCACAAGCATCAATTAAAATTCTTACAATTTTTAACCTTGGTTTTGGGGTATTTGATAAATTATCTTGCTCATATGTGTAAAGCGGAACATATTTTAACCTGTTATTCTTTGATCTCAAAGATGCTGCACATCCTACATCAAATAACTGGAGAACTACTGTGCAGTAAGCTGGAAATGTCAAGAGTTCAATTCTGAAGAGACTCAAAAGTTTGCAAGTAAAATAACTTACTCGGCTGATATGATTATCACCGAATACGATATTATGCTGAGCTGCTGTGATAGCATCAAGACTTGAGCGATATCTCTGGATTTCGATAATAAAAGTTAAATTAAAGATATCCCATATCTTCTTTGTCATCCATCCATAAGATTGTCCTGTAAGGAATGCTCTCACGGAGCGGAGTTCCTGTGAACAATTTTATATTCCTGGAACAATAATAAATGGTTTCATCCGGTATCCTTCAGAATTATATGGGAAGATACTAGTAACAAGCACAAATTCATGCTCTTCTTTGGTTAAAGGAGGGTTGCTTTCAGTGCAGATAACTTTGTAACGCTTTGATGAAGCAGAGATGTTTCATAAATACTCCACTTATTCCATGGATCAATTCCTGCCGTATACTGAAATTAATGTAAGAAGTTAGCAACTGTTGCTGTGTTACAGTACTTTGCTCGTTTTTCCTCATTTTCTTTTGAGCTTTTGATCTCAATGTTGAGATCAGAGCAAACTCTGTTTAACCATGATCTTGAGGGGAGATATACTTCTAGCGAAGTAAACAATTCTTTTTCCTCTTGTTGGAAATTCGTCTGGATGAACAAGGCCAGCTAGATATAAAGCTCTGCTGTATCTATACTCCAGTAATTCGTAGGCAATCTGATAAGCTTCGATTACCTTTTCACATGCAAGACCTTTTGCTCTTTGATTGATTTCACCATAAAAATCAAGTAATTCGACCTCTGAAAGATACGATGGTTCTCCACCATTACATGTGGTTGTCCATACATTTTCCGCAATTGTATGTCGCAACTCTGCAGTTATTGAATCATCGCGTTCCATGTGAAATTCATCTTTGTTATCAGTGTAGCACTTTTTGTTTAGTCTTCTTTTGAAGATTTTACGTTGAATACGAGACAAAACTGCTTTTTCTCAATGAAGTTTACATTTGGCTTTAATGTAATTAAGACTTTTCATGTCACTTTTTGTAAAGTTCATTTTCGGTACGGAACAAATGCATATATTAATGCATTAATTCTAAATGTAATAAATTTTGTATCTTTGAAAATTTCAAAGTTAAAAAAAATTGGACTAATATTATTCGTCTTCAAATGTACTATGCAAATTAAAGTTTTTGGGCTATGGATTCTGTGGGATAAGATTATTGAAATTTTGGATGTTCCTCGAATTGGCCAGAGATTCGAGTGTCAATGCCTTGTTCCATAACATAGTAATTGTGTTTGTGACTGAGCATATTTTTTTCTAAAATATAGAGATTAAAATTGTAAAAATCTTCATTTAAGGAGTTCCTGTTAAATGATTGTGACTTGATTATATTTGTGTCGTTTTTGGTAGTCTCTTTATTCGATTTTGATGAATTTATGTTCGAAATTCGGTATTTAACTAATAAGATTCAGAGTAAAACACTGGAAATCGGATATTCTCTATGCCAATGAACTGGACAATCTGTGTGTTTGGGAGGTGAAATTCCAAATTTTTTTGAAATCCCGAAAATGAAGATCAACCCTTTATTTTTGATTAAGATATTTTACAATTTCAGATTTTTTTGAATACTTTTGATTCGGTTTTGTTAAAAGCATATCAGCTAACTTGTTTTAAAAATCACATATTTTTATGTGGTAAGACGAAATGATGGAAGTGAGGCATATCTCAATATTTTCACCAGATCTTCAGGCATTTAGCATGGATATATAATTGTTATCATGATTTGTATTTAGTAATATTATTTAATCCAACTTATCAAAGCTAAACAAGATAAGAAATGCGTTTTAATTTTTTTTTCAAACAAAATTGAACAAAAAATACACTTAGAAGATATATTTCTTTAAGTTATTTATAGTAATGGAAATAATATGGTATATCTATCATTAACATATAAGCAGATCATACCTCTCTTGTGCCATGCAATTATGAATTAAGAATTTTGTAAATTCAACTGTATATAATAATCTTTTAATTGAAAAACATCATCAGACCAAGAGATGTTAATCATGTGCATCTAATATAATTGTTTTTGTCTAGTGTTGAAAACAGAAATTCATCAAAAGTGACACCTCAGAAAAGCTATAATATTGAATTTTTGGAACTTTTGATAGAGCACGTTTTTAAATATTAATTAAAGTAAATGTATATTTTGTAAAGATTCTTTTTAATAAAAAATAAAATTTTGAAGAAGAACACAAAATCTTCTGAAAAATAATATCACATAAACTCATATTATTTTCTAATATATAACTATTTTATATAAAAATCAAATTCAATGATCTTAAAAGCGAAGGATAAACCTCAAAATTTACGAATATAATGAGTGGGAATATAATGCTTATCTATCATAAAACCATATGAAATATCAATTTTTGCTTTACGCCTAATTTTTGACGACAATTAGCAAAAAATGTTAAATGTTAACACTCAGTCCATTTGAATATGAAAAATAAAATTGACTTTGATTAAATGTTTTTATTTATCATGCAATTCTTCTTGCGACCAAAGATTTGAATAAAATTTCAAAAAATAAGATAGCTTAAAAATAATATACGGTAGTGTTTACTAATAGATGAATAGTATATAAATTCTATTAAAATGGATTTGATCCAAAAAGATATATAAAATTTGATCATAAATAAAATTGTTTAGAAGTCATTTAAAATGATGTAATTATTCAAATTTTGCTAAAACCCATTCCTCTTTGATATATAACTCCCATTTTTGCATTTCTGGCTCGTACCAAAATTTTGAAACTTCGAATAATTCGTTAGGAGTGTAATTACTATTCGTTTTTGGATTAATATCGAGAGATAAATGTGGTGTATTGTTGTATTTTTCAATGAACTGCTGAACTGAGTCCTTGATTTGTTGAATATCATCCAACTCGTCTGGCAAAAACTTTTCTAAGCTTGGCCACAGGCGCTCCACCTTGCCGTTCTGTCTTGGCATATACGGCAAGGTGTGCTTCCAAACTATTCCGTTTTCCTGCATAACCTGGCCGAATTCACCGCGGTTTTCACCGCCGTTATCGGTCCAGATGCAGTAAGGGATAAACTCCTCTAAAAGTTTTCTTAAAATATTCGCTGTTGAGTTGGAAGACTTGTTTTTCAATAATTTAGTTTTGAGAACTTTACGTGTCATATCATTCAATATGGCAAAGAATGGAAAAGAAACATTACCGTGAAGGTAATGAATATCGCAGTGCCATATCAAATTCTTTGATATGGCACGATATTTGGTAGGTGGATCTGCTGGTTTGTAATCTCTTTTTGAAGATAAACCTGATTCCATCATAAATTTTTCCACTTGATGAGGCTTTATTTTTTGTAAATTGTCAAAAATTTGATCTTTTGTCAAATCTTCTATATTTTCAAATTCTTTTGCAATTTCTTCTTTTTCTTTCTCACAATCGGGATTTTGAACAATATTTTGAAACCTTTTAATCAATAAATAAGTTTTTGAAATTCCTCCTTTATATTGTGAAACACAAGAATTAATTAATTGTTTTTGTTCAAATGTTGGTGGATTTGGTTTTCTGCCGCGACTAACTTTTGGTAATTCGATTTCTTGAAGTTGAAATGCTCTTCTTATTGTATTTTCGGCAACATTCAATTTAATTTTACCATTTTCCAATTCAACTTCCTTTCCCACACTTTTGTAATATTCACCTTCTTCTATTCTTCTTTTAGCTTCAAATAGCCATTCTCTGTTTATAGATTTGGCAGTAGTCATAAAAGTGGTCCTTCTTTTGTGATAAGATTCAAATTTGAATGTGGATGATAAATAAAAATCAAAAATAATTGTTATAATTTAAATGAAGAAGTAATTTAAAACGATTTTATTTATGATCAAATTTTATATATTTTTTGGATCAAATCCATTTTAATAGAATTTATATACTATTCATCTATTAGTAAACACTACCGTATATTATTTTTAAGCTATCTTATTTTTTGAACTTTTATTCAAATCTTTGGTCGCAAGAAGAATTGCATGATAAATAAAAACATTTAATCAAAGTCAATTTTATTTTTCATATTCAAATGGACTGAGTGTTAACATTTAACATTTTTTGCTAATTGTCGTCAAAAATTAGGCGTAAAGCAAAAATTGATATTTCATATGGTTTTATGATAGATAAGCATTATATTCCCACTCATTATATTCGTAAATTTTGAGGTTTATCCTTCGCTTTTAAGATCATTGAATTTGATTTTTATATAAAATAGTTATATATTAGAAAATAATATGAGTTTATGTGATATTATTTTTCAGAAGATTTCATTCTATATGCCTATGAAAAGTACTCTCAAAACTAACTTTTTCCTAATTATAATTAAATCTAGAATATTGTATTATGCTTAGTGTTATTTCATTTTTCTCATTCAATTTAGAATTTACAAATGTCAAAAATTGAGAGCTGTCACTTTTGATGAATTTCTGTTTATTACATAGCATTAATAAAAAAATCATTTGTTCTGATTAATATTTATCCAATAATAATATATATTCATTTTTGAATTTAATTAGCTTTTTTAAAGCTTAATATTTAATAATATTATTATTCAACATTCTTAATAAAATAAGATATATGCTTTATGTCTAATATATGTTTTGTAGAAATTTCGAGGAAATATCAAGGTTTCAACATCACTTCACTTCCACCATTTCGTCTTACGAAAGTTTAATTGTATGATTAAATACTTGGGCCATTCTAATATTTCATCTTTTTGAAATCGATTTTGCTCAATAGGATATGTATTAAAATATTTTTCCAATGCATCCAATAAATTATCCGTGCCATTTATTGATATATCAAGAAAGTCGTTTTGTTTTGTTTCTATCGGGGTAATACGATGTGAAAAGTGACAAAAATATACTATGATTTATATTTCATTGTATAATAAAGTCGAGAAGGGAGTCCTAACCTTAAGAAAGGGCTCTCTTCTCGACTTTCTGCTGCAATCTCACTCGAATTGCGCGTATATACTGCTTCTTTCATTAGAAGTAGTATATACGCGCAACAATATGCCATGGCAAGTGCACTTGTCGCCACTTTTAATGTTTCTCAAATGCAATGCGGGAAGGAGTGGCAATATAGTACTTGGGTAGTTGTGGAGTTATGTGTTAGGAGAGGGAACAGGACAAATTTGCCACACGGCACTTTTTTTTAAAAAAAATTAATGGAGCGGAGCGATACTCTGCTGCAGGAGCCCCAAGGCTCCCAATCATTACGAAAGGGAGCCTCAGGGCTCCTGAGAATCCATCAGCAGAGGCCTTTTCATTTGGCCTCTGCTGATCAAAGATTCGGCGAAGCCATTCTTCGTCTCAGGAGCCCCAAGGCTCCCAATCATTACGAAAGGGAGCCTCAGGGCTCCTGAGAATCCATCAGCAGAGGCCTTTTCATTTGGCCTCTGCTGATCAAAGATTCGGCGAAGCCATTCTTCGTCTCAGGAGCCCCAAGGCTCCCAATCATTACGAAAGGGAGCCTCAGGGCTCCTGAGAATCCATCAGTAGAGGCCTTTTCATTTGGCCTCTGCTGATCAAAGATTCGGCGAAGCCATTCTTCGTCTCAGGAGCCCCAAGGCTCCCAATCATTACGAAAGGGAGCCTCAGGGCTCCTGAGAAACCTCTTTGAGAAGGTTTTCTTTAAGAAAACCTTCTCAAAGATGATTGTCAGCATTCACTCAAAATCTACCAAGAGTTTCAAAGTTTCAAATCTATCTGAAATGAAGCTTTGAATCTCTTGTATATCTAATTGTAGAGGTACCTTTTCAAAATGTCTTCTATTGATTAAATTTAATCAGTAAAAGTCATTTTGAAAAGGTACATCTCTATAATTGCTATTGAGCATTCACTCTTGGAACCTTGGAGCTCTTGTGTAGTGCATGAAAACTCCAAGATTCTAGAATAAAATATATCATAGACATAATTTCTTCAAATATAATTTAAGGTTATTTTTTAAAAAATTAGAACAGCGTAATTTAAGGTTATTGAAAAGTGACACTTGACAAATTTATCCCGCACTCTTCAAAAATAAGGAAATTTTGATAAATATCCTCATCGCTATTATCATAAAAGATTCAATATCCCTTTCGATATTTAATGACAAATTTGAAAAGGTGTTTGAAATTCTTTCGGATTTTGTTGAATTTAACCCAAAATTTATTATTAATTGTTTACAAGAAATTTTATTTAACTCTTCTTGTAAAGAAAACTTTGCCAATATTTTGAATGCATTTGAAAATTCCGAGCTTAGAATATATTTGGATGAATGCGAAGATGAAATCGATCCTGAAATTTTTGACTCTCTCAAAAATATGTATTCAATTTTAAATGAATCTAATTCTCATCAATAATAACATATGAATAAAAAATAAATGGATTTAATTTTTTTTATCAGTTTCAATAGATTACAGTTATTTTTATTTTCTACAATATCTCATTACCAAATCGTTTTAACTCTTTGTATATCAAAGAATAATAATAAGTGACCTGTAATAACCATACTCATAATGGATTAGACCTCAAATTATTTAAAATGTCAATTCAATATTATTAAATTACAATTTCTTTTATTCTAATAGATTTTAACTAGCCAATCATGATTACAAATATTGTAGCCTTCATTAACTCATAATATCGAAGAATATAACTTATATTCATGGACAATTTGTGATTAATTTCCAATAATATATAAAACCGACTCAAATTAATCATGTTGGCATTAGCGCGCATCGATGCTCAATCTACCTGTAGTATTATAAGCTTATATTCCTATTTTTCAGCATTAAAATTGTGAATTACGTAATTTTGTCATAGTTTTACGTAATTTTAATTTTTTTTGATAAGAAAAAAATGACTTTAAGAAAAAACGAGATCACTCATAATCTTTTTCTCAGAAAACTGCAGAGTATACAACAAATGTACTCAAACGTGCATTAAGCACAATACCTGGTCCCCATTTCGCTCTATGGACCGATAATGGTACAAAAAATAAAGAAAAATTGCAAAAACGTTCCCACTTTTTGAGAGGGATGTTTTGCAAAATAATTTTATGGACATCTCTGGAAAGTTTCATTTCAGTTTGATAATATATCCAACACCTATATAGAAGAGCCTTGCTGATTTGACCTGAAAGAGCGAAAGTTAGTTTTTTGATTTGAAAACCCTGCAATTTAATATTGTTAAGGACTCAATGTAGAAATATGATATAATATCATGTAGAGATCAATCATCTTCCAAAAATCTTCTATGTATGAAAGAAAAAAATTTGCAAAACGTACCTCTCAAGAAGTGGGAACGTTTTGCACACTCTCGAAAATAAAACACAATTTCATTAATTATTATGCGAAAGGGGAATTGAACATATTTTTATTCAACCAGATAATCCTCAGGCCAACAGATTTCGCAAAGAGAATTTCCCCAAACAGTAAGATTTTTCAAAAAAAAGAAATATAATGCGAAGAATTAAGATTAATCACCGAAAAAACAACTGATTTTACTTACTTTAATGATTTTGAAGATATGCAAATTATCAGGAAGAAAGCTCAATATAACAAATAAAATAATATTCTAATTTGCAAGAATGGGTTTAATGACTACGCACAAATACATAGCCTCATACATATCAACAAAGGTCTTGGGTCTCCGAGGTTCTCAATTTCATCAGAAACCGCTATATGATAACCAAGCTTACTCAGATCTACACATAAATACATAGCCTCATACATATCAACAAAGGTCTCTCTACTCTTAAGTTCCAATTCCCAAAATTTTATTTTTATATTTATTGGCAAAAGGTAAAAGTTCCAAATTATCGTATCGTTAATTTTTAATTTGCTTTCAAATTATATTTTTTGTACTTACGTTCAATTTTTATTTTTAATAAATTATTTATATTAAAATTTCGAAATATTCATAAATACATTCAATTCATATAATAATAGTCAATATCATCGTTTTGAGAAGATCAGATCCTACACAAAAACCATGGAGAGGATTGTATTTTCAATGTATGCCTCTGGTCGAGCACTAAAAGCAAAAGCTAGACAGTTTTTAACCTGTATAATAAAAATGTATCATATATCTTTTTGGAAAATAAAAACAAATTTTTATTTATTCAATATTATATAAAAAGGTGTTGATATTGCAGGTTTTTCAGTATGTTTTCCATCCCAATAAAACTCAATATTAATCGATATATCTGAAAAATACGAGGTGTCAAAGTGGTGAATTTCACCTCACTTCGTTTTGCTCCATTAAATTGACTCAATTTCATCCCTTTGCTGAGAATTTTTGTATTTGGAGGATAATAATCTAAATAATTCGAAATATTTGTTACAATAACTATCAGTGCTTGATTTAATGTTTGAATTTGATTGCTTCAAATTGCGCAATTTTAAGTAATTCGGCGTCAGATGTTAATTTTTTGCAAGAAGAATTAAATATATATGTGGGATTTGGTATTGCGTTTGATGTTTTGTTTGTTAATTCGTTGGATAAGGCTTTATCTGGGTTCCACGGATGAATACCATACTGATGCATTGACTTAATCACAAGCATCAATTAAAATTCTTACAATTTTTAACCTTGGTTTTGGGGTATTTGATAAATTATCTTGCTCATATGTGTAAAGCGGAACATATTTTAACCTGTTATTCTTTGATCTCAAAGATGCTGCACATCCTACATCAAATAACTGGAGAACTACTGTGCAGTAAGCTGGAAATGTCAAGAGTTCAATTCTGAAGAGACTCAAAAGTTTGCAAGTAAAATAACTTACTCGGCTGATATGATTATCACCGAATACGATATTATGCTGAGCTGCTGTGATAGCATCAAGACTTGAGCGATATCTCTGGATTTCGATAATAAAAGTTAAATTAAAGATATCCCATATCTTCTTTGTCATCCATCCATAAGATTGTCCTGTAAGGAATGCTCTCACGGAGCGGAGTTCCTGTGAACAATTTTATATTCCTGGAACAATAATAAATGGTTTCATCCGGTATCCTTCAGAATTATATGGGAAGATACTAGTAACAAGCACAAATTCATGCTCTTCTTTGGTTAAAGGAGGGTTGCTTTCAGTGCAGATAACTTTGTAACGCTTTGATGAAGCAGAGATGTTTCATAAATACTCCACTTATTCCATGGATCAATTCCTGCCGTATACTGAAATTAATGTAAGAAGTTAGCAACTGTTGCTGTGTTACAGTACTTTGCTCGTTTTTCCTCATTTTCTTTTGAGCTTTTGATCTCAATGTTGAGATCAGAGCAAACTCTGTTTAACCATGATCTTGAGGGGAGATATACTTCTAGCGAAGTAAACAATTCTTTTTCCTCTTGTTGGAAATTCGTCTGGATGAACAAGGCCAGCTAGATATAAAGCTCTGCTGTATCTATACTCCAGTAATTCGTAGGCAATCTGATAAGCTTCGATTACCTTTTCACATGCAAGACCTTTTGCTCTTTGATTGATTTCACCATAAAAATCAAGTAATTCGACCTCTGAAAGATACGATGGTTCTCCACCATTACATGTGGTTGTCCATACATTTTCCGCAATTGTATGTCGCAACTCTGCAGTTATTGAATCATCGCGTTCCATGTGAAATTCATCTTTGTTATCAGTGTAGCACTTTTTGTTTAGTCTTCTTTTGAAGATTTTACGTTGAATACGAGACAAAACTGCTTTTTCTCAATGAAGTTTACATTTGGCTTTAATGTAATTAAGACTTTTCATGTCACTTTTTGTAAAGTTCATTTTCGGTACGGAACAAATGCATATATTAATGCATTAATTCTAAATGTAATAAATTTTGTATCTTTGAAAATTTCAAAGTTAAAAAAAATTGGACTAATATTATTCGTCTTCAAATGTACTATGCAAATTAAAGTTTTTGGGCTATGGATTCTGTGGGATAAGATTATTGAAATTTTGGATGTTCCTCGAATTGGCCAGAGATTCGAGTGTCAATGCCTTGTTCCATAACATAGTAATTGTGTTTGTGACTGAGCATATTTTTTTCTAAAATATAGAGATTAAAATTGTAAAAATCTTCATTTAAGGAGTTCCTGTTAAATGATTGTGACTTGATTATATTTGTGTCGTTTTTGGTAGTCTCTTTATTCGATTTTGATGAATTTATGTTCGAAATTCGGTATTTAACTAATAAGATTCAGAGTAAAACACTGGAAATCGGATATTCTCTATGCCAATGAACTGGACAATCTGTGTGTTTGGGAGGTGAAATTCCAAATTTTTTTGAAATCCCGAAAATGAAGATCAACCCTTTATTTTTGATTAAGATATTTTACAATTTCAGATTTTTTTGAATACTTTTGATTCGGTTTTGTTAAAAGCATATCAGCTAACTTGTTTTAAAAATCACATATTTTTATGTGGTAAGACGAAATGATGGAAGTGAGGCATATCTCAATATTTTCACCAGATCTTCAGGCATTTAGCATGGATATTGTAATAAACAGAAAATTCATCAAAAGTGACAGCTCTCAATTTTTTGACATTTGTAATTCTAAATTGAATGAGAAAAATGAAATAATACTAAGCATAATACAATATTCTAGATTTAATTATAATTAGGAAAAAGTTAGTTTTGAGAGTACTTTTCATAGCATATAGAATGAAATCTTCTGAAAAATAATATTCCACTCATTATACTTCGTAATTTTGAGGTTTATCCTTCGCTTTAAGATCATTGAATTTGATTTTTATATAAAATAGTTATATTTAGAAAATAATATGAGTTTATGTGATATTATTTTTCAGAAGATTTTGTGTTTTCTTCAAAATTTTATTTTTTTATTAAAAAGAATCTTTACAAAATATACATTTACTTTAATTATATTTAAAACGTGCTCTATCAAAGTTCCAAAAATTCAATATTTTAAGCTTTTCTGAGGTGTCACTTTTGATGAATTTCTGTTTCAACAATATATAATTGTTATCATGATTTGTATTTAGTAATATTATTTAATCCAACTTATCAAAGCTAAACAAGATAAGAAATGCGTTTTAATTTTTTTTTCAAACAAAATTGAACAAAAAATACACTTAGAAGATATATTTCTTTAAGTTATTTATAGTAATGGAAATAATATGGTATATCTATCATTAACATATAAGCAGATCATACCTCTCTTGTGCCATGCAATTATGAATTAAGAATTTTGTAAATTCAACTGTATATAATAATCTTTTAATTGAAAAACATCATCAGACCAAGAGATGTTAATCATGTGCATCTAATATAATTGTTTTTGTCTAGTGTTGAAAACAGAAATTCATCAAAAGTGACACCTCAGAAAAGCTATAATATTGAATTTTTGGAACTTTTGATAGAGCACGTTTTTAAATATTAATTAAAGTAAATGTATATTTCGTAAAGATTCTTTTTAATAAAAAATAAAATTTTGAAGAAGAACACAAAATCTTCTGAAAAATAATATCACATAAACTCATATTATTTTCTAATATATAACTATTTTATATAAAAATCAAATTCAATGATCTTAAAAGCGAAGGATAAACCTCAAAATTTACGAATATAATGAGTGGGAATATAATGCTTATCTATCATAAAACCATATGAAATATCAATTTTTGCTTTACGCCTAATTTTTGACGACAATTAGCAAAAAATGTTAAATGTTAACACTCAGTCCATTTGAATATGAAAAATAAAATTGACTTTGATTAAATGTTTTTATTTATCATGCAATTCTTCTTGCGACCAAAGATTTGAATAAAATTTCAAAAAATAAGATAGCTTAAAAATAATATACGGTAGTGTTTACTAATAGATGAATAGTATATAAATTCTATTAAAATGGATTTGATCCAAAAAGATATATAAAATTTGATCATAAATAAAATTGTTTAGAAGTCATTTAAAATGATGTAATTATTCAAATTTTGCTAAAACCCATTCCTCTTTGATATATAACTCCCATTTTTGCATTTCTGGCTCGTACCAAAATTTTGAAACTTCGAATAATTCGTTAGGAGTGTAATTACTATTCGTTTTTGGATTAATATCGAGAGATAAATGTGGTGTATTGTTGTATTTTTCAATGAACTGCTGAACTGAGTCCTTGATTTGTTGAATATCATCCAACTCGTCTGGCAAAAACTTTTCTAAGCTTGGCCACAGGCGCTCCACCTTGCCGTTCTGTCTTGGCATATACGGCAAGGTGTGCTTCCAAACTATTCCGTTTTCCTGCATAACCTGGCCGAATTCACCGCGGTTTTCACCGCCGTTATCGGTCCAGATGCAGTAAGGGATAAACTCCTCTAAAAGTTTTCTTAAAATATTCGCTGTTGAGTTGGAAGACTTGTTTTTCAATAATTTAGTTTTGAGAACTTTACGTGTCATATCATTCAATATGGCAAAGAATGGAAAAGAAACATTACCGTGAAGGTAATGAATATCGCAGTGCCATATCAAATTCTTTGATATGGCACGATATTTGGTAGGTGGATCTGCTGGTTTGTAATCTCTTTTTGAAGATAAACCTGATTCCATCATAAATTTTTCCACTTGATGAGGCTTTATTTTTTGTAAATTGTCAAAAATTTGATCTTTTGTCAAATCTTCTATATTTTCAAATTCTTTTGCAATTTCTTCTTTTTCTTTCTCACAATCGGGATTTTGAACAATATTTTGAAACCTTTTAATCAATAAATAAGTTTTTGAAATTCCTCCTTTATATTGTGAAACACAAGAATTAATTAATTGTTTTTGTTCAAATGTTGGTGGATTTGGTTTTCTGCCGCGACTAACTTTTGGTAATTCGATTTCTTGAAGTTGAAATGCTCTTCTTATTGTATTTTCGGCAACATTCAATTTAATTTTACCATTTTCCAATTCAACTTCCTTTCCCACACTTTTGTAATATTCACCTTCTTCTATTCTTCTTTTAGCTTCAAATAGCCATTCTCTGTTTATAGATTTGGCAGTAGTCATAAAAGTGGTCCTTCTTTTGTGATAAGATTCAAATTTGAATGTGGATGATAAATAAAAATCAAAAATAATTGTTATAATTTAAATGAAGAAGTAATTTAAAACGATTTTATTTATGATCAAATTTTATATATTTTTTTGGATCAAATCCATTTTAATAGAATTTATATACTATTCATCTATTAGTAAACACTACCGTATATTATTTTTTAAGCTATCTTATTTTTTGAACTTTTATTCAAATCTTTGGTCGCAAGAAGAATTGCATGATAAATAAAAACATTTAATCAAAGTCAATTTTATTTTTCATATTCAAATGGACTGAGTGTTAACATTTAACATTTTTTGCTAATTGTCGTCAAAAATTAGGCGTAAAGCAAAAATTGATATTTCATATGGTTTTATGATAGATAAGCATTATATTCCCACTCATTATATTCGTAAATTTTGAGGTTTATCCTTCGCTTTTAAGATCATTGAATTTGATTTTTATATAAAATAGTTATATATTAGAAAATAATATGAGTTTATGTGATATTATTTTTCAGAAGATTTCATTCTATATGCCTATGAAAAGTACTCTCAAAACTAACTTTTTCCTAATTATAATTAAATCTAGAATATTGTATTATGCTTAGTGTTATTTCATTTTTCTCATTCAATTTAGAATTTACAAATGTCAAAAATTGAGAGCTGTCACTTTTGATGAATTTCTGTTTATTACATAGCATTAATAAAAAAATCATTTGTTCTGATTAATATTTATCCAATAATAATATATATTCATTTTTGAATTTAATTAGCTTTTTTAAAGCTTAATATTTAATAATATTATTATTCAACATTCTTAATAAAATAAGATATATGCTTTATGTCTAATATATGTTTTGTAGAAATTTCGAGGAAATATCAAGGTTTCAACATCACTTCACTTCCACCATTTCGTCTTACGAAAGTTTAATTGTATGATTAAATACTTGGGCCATTCTAATATTTCATCTTTTTGAAATCGATTTTGCTCAATAGGATATGTATTAAAATATTTTTCCAATGCATCCAATAAATTATCCGTGCCATTTATTGATATATCAAGAAAGTCGTTTTGTTTTGTTTCTATCGGGGTAATACGATGTGAAAAGTGACAAAAATATACTATGATTTATATTTCATTGTATAATAAAGTCGAGAAGGGAGTCCTAACCTTAAGAAAGGGCTCTCTTCTCGACTTTCTGCTGCAATCTCACTCGAATTGCGCGTATATACTGCTTCTTTCATTAGAAGTAGTATATACGCGCAACAATATGCCATGGCAAGTGCACTTGTCGCCACTTTTAATGTTTCTCAAATGCAATGCGGGAAGGAGTGGCAATATAGTACTTGGGTAGTTGTGGAGTTATGTGTTAGGAGAGGGAACAGGACAAATTTGCCACACGGCACTTTTTTTTAAAAAAAATTAATGGAGCGGAGCGATACTCTGCTGCAGGAGCCCCAAGGCTCCCAATCATTACGAAAGGGAGCCTCAGGGCTCCTGAGAATCCATCAGCAGAGGCCTTTTCATTTGGCCTCTGCTGATCAAAGATTCGGCGAAGCCATTCTTCGTCTCAGGAGCCCCAAGGCTCCCAATCATTACGAAAGGGAGCCTCAGGGCTCCTGAGAATCCATCAGCAGAGGCCTTTTCATTTGGCCTCTGCTGATCAAAGATTCGGCGAAGCCATTCTTCGTCTCAGGAGCCCCAAGGCTCCCAATCATTACGAAAGGGAGCCTCAGGGCTCCTGAGAATCCATCAGTAGAGGCCTTTTCATTTGGCCTCTGCTGATCAAAGATTCGGCGAAGCCATTCTTCGTCTCAGGAGCCCCAAGGCTCCCAATCATTACGAAAGGGAGCCTCAGGGCTCCTGAGAAACCTCTTTGAGAAGGTTTTCTTTAAGAAAACCTTCTCAAAGATGATTGTCAGCATTCACTCAAAATCTACCAAGAGTTTCAAAGTTTCAAATCTATCTGAAATGAAGCTTTGAATCTCTTGTATATCTAATTGTAGAGGTACCTTTTCAAAATGTCTTCTATTGATTAAATTTAATCAGTAAAAGTCATTTTGAAAAGGTACATCTCTATAATTGCTATTGAGCATTCACTCTTGGAACCTTGGAGCTCTTGTGTAGTGCATGAAAACTCCAAGATTCTAGAATAAAACATATATCATAGACATAATTTCTTCAAATATAATTTAAGGTTATTTTTTAAAAAATTAGAACAGCGTAATTTAAGGTTATTGAAAAGTGACACTTGACAAATTTATCCCGCACTCTTCAAAAATAAGGAAATTTTGATAAATATCCTCATCGCTATTATCATAAAAGATTCAATATCCCTTTCGATATTTAATGACAAATTTGAAAAGGTGTTTGAAATTCTTTCGGATTTTGTTGAATTTAACCCAAAATTTATTATTAATTGTTTACAAGAAATTTTATTTAACTCTTCTTGTAAAGAAAACTTTGCCAATATTTTGAATGCATTTGAAAATTCCGAGCTTAGAATATATTTGGATGAATGCGAAGATGAAATCGATCCTGAAATTTTTGACTCTCTCAAAAATATGTATTCAATTTTAAATGAATCTAATTCTCATCAATAATAACATATGAATAAAAAATAAATGGATTTAATTTTTTTTATCAGTTTCAATAGATTACAGTTATTTTTATTTTCTACAATATCTCATTACCAAATCGTTTTAACTCTTTGTATATCAAAGAATAATAATAAGTGACCTGTAATAACCATACTCATAATGGATTAGACCTCAAATTATTTAAAATGTCAATTCAATATTATTAAATTACAATTTCTTTTATTCTAATAGATTTTAACTAGCCAATCATGATTACAAATATTGTAGCCTTCATTAACTCATAATATCGAAGAATATAACTTATATTCATGGACAATTTGTGATTAATTTCCAATAATATATAAAACCGACTCAAATTAATCATGTTGGCATTAGCGCGCATCGATGCTCAATCTACCTGTAGTATTATAAGCTTATATTCCTATTTTTCAGCATTAAAATTGTGAATTACGTAATTTTGTCATAGTTTTACGTAATTTTAATTTTTTTTGATAAGAAAAAAATGACTTTAAGAAAAAACGAGATCACTCATAATCTTTTTCTCAGAAAACTGCAGAGTATACAACAAATGTACTCAAACGTGCATTAAGCACAATACCTGGTCCCCATTTCGCTCTATGGACCGATAATGGTACAAAAAATAAAGAAAAATTGCAAAAACGTTCCCACTTTTTGAGAGGGATGTTTTGCAAAATAATTTTATGGACATCTCTGGAAAGTTTCATTTCAGTTTGATAATATATCCAACACCTATATAGAAGAGCCTTGCTGATTTGACCTGAAAGAGCGAAAGTTAGTTTTTTGATTTGAAAACCCTGCAATTTAATATTGTTAAGGACTCAATGTAGAAATATGATATAATATCATGTAGAGATCAATCATCTTCCAAAAATCTTCTATGTATGAAAGAAAAAAATTTGCAAAACGTACCTCTCAAGAAGTGGGAACGTTTTGCACACTCTCGAAAATAAAACACAATTTCATTAATTATTATGCGAAAGGGGAATTGAACATATTTTTATTCAACCAGATAATCCTCAGGCCAACAGATTTCGCAAAGAGAATTTCCCCAAACAGTAAGATTTTTCAAAAAAAAGAAATATAATGCGAAGAATTAAGATTAATCACCGAAAAAACAACTGATTTTACTTACTTTAATGATTTTGAAGATATGCAAATTATCAGGAAGAAAGCTCAATATAACAAATAAAATAATATTCTAATTTGCAAGAATGGGTTTAATGACTACGCACAAATACATAGCCTCATACATATCAACAAAGGTCTTGGGTCTCCGAGGTTCTCAATTTCATCAGAAACCGCTATATGATAACCAAGCTTACTCAGATCTACACATAAATACATAGCCTCATACATATCAACAAAGGTCTCTCTACTCTTAAGTTCCAATTCCCAAAATTTTATTTTTATATTTATTGGCAAAAGGTAAAAGTTCCAAATTATCGTATCGTTAATTTTTAATTTGCTTTCAAATTATATTTTTTGTACTTACGTTCAATTTTTATTTTTAATAAATTATTTATATTAAAATTTCGAAATATTCATAAATACATTCAATTCATATAATAATAGTCAATATCATCGTTTTGAGAAGATCAGATCCTACACAAAAACCATGGAGAGGATTGTATTTTCAATGTATGCCTCTGGTCGAGCACTAAAAGCAAAAGCTAGACAGTTTTTAACCTGTATAATAAAAATGTATCATATATCTTTTTGGAAAATAAAAACAAATTTTTATTTATTCAATATTATATAAAAAGGTGTTGATATTGCAGGTTTTTCAGTATGTTTTCCATCCCAATAAAACTCAATATTAATCGATATATCTGAAAAATACGAGGTGTCAAAGTGGTGAATTTCACCTCACTTCGTTTTGCTCCATTAAATTGACTCAATTTCATCCCTTTGCTGAGAATTTTTGTATTTGGAGGATAATAATCTAAATAATTCGAAATATTTGTTACAATAACTATCAGTGCTTGATTTAATGTTTGAATTTGATTGCTTCAAATTGCGCAATTTTAAGTAATTCGGCGTCAGATGTTAATTTTTTGCAAGAAGAATTAAATATATATGTGGGATTTGGTATTGCGTTTGATGTTTTGTTTGTTAATTCGTTGGATAAGGCTTTATCTGGGTTCCACGGATGAATACCATACTGATGCATTGACTTAATCACAAGCATCAATTAAAATTCTTACAATTTTTAACCTTGGTTTTGGGGTATTTGATAAATTATCTTGCTCATATGTGTAAAGCGGAACATATTTTAACCTGTTATTCTTTGATCTCAAAGATGCTGCACATCCTACATCAAATAACTGGAGAACTACTGTGCAGTAAGCTGGAAATGTCAAGAGTTCAATTCTGAAGAGACTCAAAAGTTTGCAAGTAAAATAACTTACTCGGCTGATATGATTATCACCGAATACGATATTATGCTGAGCTGCTGTGATAGCATCAAGACTTGAGCGATATCTCTGGATTTCGATAATAAAAGTTAAATTAAAGATATCCCATATCTTCTTTGTCATCCATCCATAAGATTGTCCTGTAAGGAATGCTCTCACGGAGCGGAGTTCCTGTGAACAATTTTATATTCCTGGAACAATAATAAATGGTTTCATCCGGTATCCTTCAGAATTATATGGGAAGATACTAGTAACAAGCACAAATTCATGCTCTTCTTTGGTTAAAGGAGGGTTGCTTTCAGTGCAGATAACTTTGTAACGCTTTGATGAAGCAGAGATGTTTCATAAATACTCCACTTATTCCATGGATCAATTCCTGCCGTATACTGAAATTAATGTAAGAAGTTAGCAACTGTTGCTGTGTTACAGTACTTTGCTCGTTTTTCCTCATTTTCTTTTGAGCTTTTGATCTCAATGTTGAGATCAGAGCAAACTCTGTTTAACCATGATCTTGAGGGGAGATATACTTCTAGCGAAGTAAACAATTCTTTTTCCTCTTGTTGGAAATTCGTCTGGATGAACAAGGCCAGCTAGATATAAAGCTCTGCTGTATCTATACTCCAGTAATTCGTAGGCAATCTGATAAGCTTCGATTACCTTTTCACATGCAAGACCTTTTGCTCTTTGATTGATTTCACCATAAAAATCAAGTAATTCGACCTCTGAAAGATACGATGGTTCTCCACCATTACATGTGGTTGTCCATACATTTTCCGCAATTGTATGTCGCAACTCTGCAGTTATTGAATCATCGCGTTCCATGTGAAATTCATCTTTGTTATCAGTGTAGCACTTTTTGTTTAGTCTTCTTTTGAAGATTTTACGTTGAATACGAGACAAAACTGCTTTTTCTCAATGAAGTTTACATTTGGCTTTAATGTAATTAAGACTTTTCATGTCACTTTTTGTAAAGTTCATTTTCGGTACGGAACAAATGCATATATTAATGCATTAATTCTAAATGTAATAAATTTTGTATCTTTGAAAATTTCAAAGTTAAAAAAAATTGGACTAATATTATTCGTCTTCAAATGTACTATGCAAATTAAAGTTTTTGGGCTATGGATTCTGTGGGATAAGATTATTGAAATTTTGGATGTTCCTCGAATTGGCCAGAGATTCGAGTGTCAATGCCTTGTTCCATAACATAGTAATTGTGTTTGTGACTGAGCATATTTTTTTCTAAAATATAGAGATTAAAATTGTAAAAATCTTCATTTAAGGAGTTCCTGTTAAATGATTGTGACTTGATTATATTTGTGTCGTTTTTGGTAGTCTCTTTATTCGATTTTGATGAATTTATGTTCGAAATTCGGTATTTAACTAATAAGATTCAGAGTAAAACACTGGAAATCGGATATTCTCTATGCCAATGAACTGGACAATCTGTGTGTTTGGGAGGTGAAATTCCAAATTTTTTTGAAATCCCGAAAATGAAGATCAACCCTTTATTTTTGATTAAGATATTTTACAATTTCAGATTTTTTTGAATACTTTTGATTCGGTTTTGTTAAAAGCATATCAGCTAACTTGTTTTAAAAATCACATATTTTTATGTGGTAAGACGAAATGATGGAAGTGAGGCATATCTCAATATTTTCACCAGATCTTCAGGCATTTAGCATGGATATATAATTGTTATCATGATTTGTATTTAGTAATATTATTTAATCCAACTTATCAAAGCTAAACAAGATAAGAAATGCGTTTTAATTTTTTTTTCAAACAAAATTGAACAAAAAATACACTTAGAAGATATATTTCTTTAAGTTATTTATAGTAATGGAAATAATATGGTATATCTATCATTAACATATAAGCAGATCATACCTCTCTTGTGCCATGCAATTATGAATTAAGAATTTTGTAAATTCAACTGTATATAATAATCTTTTAATTGAAAAACATCATCAGACCAAGAGATGTTAATCATGTGCATCTAATATAATTGTTTTTGTCTAGTGTTGAAAACAGAAATTCATCAAAAGTGACACCTCAGAAAAGCTATAATATTGAATTTTTGGAACTTTTGATAGAGCACGTTTTTAAATATTAATTAAAGTAAATGTATATTTCGTAAAGATTCTTTTTAATAAAAAATAAAATTTTGAAGAAGAACACAAAATCTTCTGAAAAATAATATCACATAAACTCATATTATTTTCTAATATATAACTATTTTATATAAAAATCAAATTCAATGATCTTAAAAGCGAAGGATAAACCTCAAAATTTACGAATATAATGAGTGGGAATATAATGCTTATCTATCATAAAACCATATGAAATATCAATTTTTGCTTTACGCCTAATTTTTGACGACAATTAGCAAAAAATGTTAAATGTTAACACTCAGTCCATTTGAATATGAAAAATAAAATTGACTTTGATTAAATGTTTTTATTTATCATGCAATTCTTCTTGCGACCAAAGATTTGAATAAAATTTCAAAAAATAAGATAGCTTAAAAATAATATACGGTAGTGTTTACTAATAGATGAATAGTATATAAATTCTATTAAAATGGATTTGATCCAAAAAGATATATAAAATTTGATCATAAATAAAATTGTTTAGAAGTCATTTAAAATGATGTAATTATTCAAATTTTGCTAAAACCCATTCCTCTTTGATATATAACTCCCATTTTTGCATTTCTGGCTCGTACCAAAATTTTGAAACTTCGAATAATTCGTTAGGAGTGTAATTACTATTCGTTTTTGGATTAATATCGAGAGATAAATGTGGTGTATTGTTGTATTTTTCAATGAACTGCTGAACTGAGTCCTTGATTTGTTGAATATCATCCAACTCGTCTGGCAAAAACTTTTCTAAGCTTGGCCACAGGCGCTCCACCTTGCCGTTCTGTCTTGGCATATACGGCAAGGTGTGCTTCCAAACTATTCCGTTTTCCTGCATAACCTGGCCGAATTCACCGCGGTTTTCACCGCCGTTATCGGTCCAGATGCAGTAAGGGATAAACTCCTCTAAAAGTTTTCTTAAAATATTCGCTGTTGAGTTGGAAGACTTGTTTTTCAATAATTTAGTTTTGAGAACTTTACGTGTCATATCATTCAATATGGCAAAGAATGGAAAAGAAACATTACCGTGAAGGTAATGAATATCGCAGTGCCATATCAAATTCTTTGATATGGCACGATATTTGGTAGGTGGATCTGCTGGTTTGTAATCTCTTTTTGAAGATAAACCTGATTCCATCATAAATTTTTCCACTTGATGAGGCTTTATTTTTTGTAAATTGTCAAAAATTTGATCTTTTGTCAAATCTTCTATATTTTCAAATTCTTTTGCAATTTCTTCTTTTTCTTTCTCACAATCGGGATTTTGAACAATATTTTGAAACCTTTTAATCAATAAATAAGTTTTTGAAATTCCTCCTTTATATTGTGAAACACAAGAATTAATTAATTGTTTTTGTTCAAATGTTGGTGGATTTGGTTTTCTGCCGCGACTAACTTTTGGTAATTCGATTTCTTGAAGTTGAAATGCTCTTCTTATTGTATTTTCGGCAACATTCAATTTAATTTTACCATTTTCCAATTCAACTTCCTTTCCCACACTTTTGTAATATTCACCTTCTTCTATTCTTCTTTTAGCTTCAAATAGCCATTCTCTGTTTATAGATTTGGCAGTAGTCATAAAAGTGGTCCTTCTTTTGTGATAAGATTCAAATTTGAATGTGGATGATAAATAAAAATCAAAAATAATTGTTATAATTTAAATGAAGAAGTAATTTAAAACGATTTTATTTATGATCAAATTTTATATATTTTTTTGGATCAAATCCATTTTAATAGAATTTATATACTATTCATCTATTAGTAAACACTACCGTATATTATTTTTTAAGCTATCTTATTTTTTGAACTTTTATTCAAATCTTTGGTCGCAAGAAGAATTGCATGATAAATAAAAACATTTAATCAAAGTCAATTTTATTTTTCATATTCAAATGGACTGAGTGTTAACATTTAACATTTTTTGCTAATTGTCGTCAAAAATTAGGCGTAAAGCAAAAATTGATATTTCATATGGTTTTATGATAGATAAGCATTATATTCCCACTCATTATATTCGTAAATTTTGAGGTTTATCCTTCGCTTTTAAGATCATTGAATTTGATTTTTATATAAAATAGTTATATATTAGAAAATAATATGAGTTTATGTGATATTATTTTTCAGAAGATTTCATTCTATATGCCTATGAAAAGTACTCTCAAAACTAACTTTTTCCTAATTATAATTAAATCTAGAATATTGTATTATGCTTAGTGTTATTTCATTTTTCTCATTCAATTTAGAATTTACAAATGTCAAAAATTGAGAGCTGTCACTTTTGATGAATTTCTGTTTATTACATAGCATTAATAAAAAAATCATTTGTTCTGATTAATATTTATCCAATAATAATATATATTCATTTTTGAATTTAATTAGCTTTTTTAAAGCTTAATATTTAATAATATTATTATTCAACATTCTTAATAAAAAAGATATATGCTTTATGTCTAATATATGTTTTGTAGAAATTTCGAGGAAATATCAAGGTTTCAACATCACTTCACTTCCACCATTTCGTCTTACGAAAGTTTAATTGTATGATTAAATACTTGGGCCATTCTAATATTTCATCTTTTTGAAATCGATTTTGCTCAATAGGATATGTATTAAAATATTTTTCCAATGCATCCAATAAATTATCCGTGCCATTTATTGATATATCAAGAAAGTCGTTTTGTTTTGTTTCTATCGGGGTAATACGATGTGAAAAGTGACAAAAATATACTATGATTTATATTTCATTGTATAATAAAGTCGAGAAGGGAGTCCTAACCTTAAGAAAGGGCTCTCTTCTCGACTTTCTGCTGCAATCTCACTCGAATTGCGCGTATATACTGCTTCTTTCATTAGAAGTAGTATATACGCGCAACAATATGCCATGGCAAGTGCACTTGTCGCCACTTTTAATGTTTCTCAAATGCAATGCGGGAAGGAGTGGCAATATAGTACTTGGGTAGTTGTGGAGTTATGTGTTAGGAGAGGGAACAGGACAAATTTGCCACACGGCACTTTTTTTTAAAAAAAATTAATGGAGCGGAGCGATACTCTGCTGCAGGAGCCCCAAGGCTCCCAATCATTACGAAAGGGAGCCTCAGGGCTCCTGAGAATCCATCAGCAGAGGCCTTTTCATTTGGCCTCTGCTGATCAAAGATTCGGCGAAGCCATTCTTCGTCTCAGGAGCCCCAAGGCTCCCAATCATTACGAAAGGGAGCCTCAGGGCTCCTGAGAATCCATCAGCAGAGGCCTTTTCATTTGGCCTCTGCTGATCAAAGATTCGGCGAAGCCATTCTTCGTCTCAGGAGCCCCAAGGCTCCCAATCATTACGAAAGGGAGCCTCAGGGCTCCTGAGAAACCTCTTTGAGAAGGTTTTTTCTTTAAGAAAACCTTCTCAAAGATGATTGTCAGCATTCACTCAAAATCTACCAAGAGTTTCAAAGTTTCAAATCTATCTGAAATGAAGCTTTGAATCTCTTGTATATCTAATTGTAGAGGTACCTTTTCAAAATGTCTTCTATTGATTAAATTTAATCAGTAAAAGTCATTTTGAAAAGGTACATCTCTATAATTGCTATTGAGCATTCACTCTTGGAACCTTGGAGCTCTTGTGTAGTGCATGAAAACTCCAAGATTCTAGAATAAAACATATATCATAGACATAATTTCTTCAAATATAATTTAAGGTTATTTTTTAAAAAATTAGAACAGCGTAATTTAAGGTTATTGAAAAGTGACACTTGACAAATTTATCCCGCACTCTTCAAAAATAAGGAAATTTTGATAAATATCCTCATCGCTATTATCATAAAAGATTCAATATCCCTTTCGATATTTAATGACAAATTTGAAAAGGTGTTTGAAATTCTTTCGGATTTTGTTGAATTTAACCCAAAATTTATTATTAATTGTTTACAAGAAATTTTATTTAACTCTTCTTGTAAAGAAAACTTTGCCAATATTTTGAATGCATTTGAAAATTCCGAGCTTAGAATATATTTGGATGAATGCGAAGATGAAATCGATCCTGAAATTTTTGACTCTCTCAAAAATATGTATTCAATTTTAAATGAATCTAATTCTCATCAATAATAACATATGAATAAAAAATAAATGGATTTAATTTTTTTTATCAGTTTCAATAGATTACAGTTATTTTTATTTTCTACAATATCTCATTACCAAATCGTTTTAACTCTTTGTATATCAAAGAATAATAATAAGTGACCTGTAATAACCATACTCATAATGGATTAGACCTCAAATTATTTAAAATGTCAATTCAATATTATTAAATTACAATTTCTTTTATTCTAATAGATTTTAACTAGCCAATCATGATTACAAATATTGTAGCCTTCATTAACTCATAATATCGAAGAATATAACTTATATTCATGGACAATTTGTGATTAATTTCCAATAATATATAAAACCGACTCAAATTAATCATGTTGGCATTAGCGCGCATCGATGCTCAATCTACCTGTAGTATTATAAGCTTATATTCCTATTTTTCAGCATTAAAATTGTGAATTACGTAATTTTGTCATAGTTTTACGTAATTTTAATTTTTTTTGATAAGAAAAAAATGACTTTAAGAAAAAACGAGATCACTCATAATCTTTTTCTCAGAAAACTGCAGAGTATACAACAAATGTACTCAAACGTGCATTAAGCACAATACCTGGTCCCCATTTCGCTCTATGGACCGATAATGGTACAAAAAATAAAGAAAAATTGCAAAAACGTTCCCACTTTTTGAGAGGGATGTTTTGCAAAATAATTTTATGGACATCTCTGGAAAGTTTCATTTCAGTTTGATAATATATCCAACACCTATATAGAAGAGCCTTGCTGATTTGACCTGAAAGAGCGAAAGTTAGTTTTTTGATTTGAAAACCCTGCAATTTAATATTGTTAAGGACTCAATGTAGAAATATGATATAATATCATGTAGAGATCAATCATCTTCCAAAAATCTTCTATGTATGAAAGAAAAAAATTTGCAAAACGTACCTCTCAAGAAGTGGGAACGTTTTGCACACTCTCGAAAATAAAACACAATTTCATTAATTATTATGCGAAAGGGGAATTGAACATATTTTTATTCAACCAGATAATCCTCAGGCCAACAGATTTCGCAAAGAGAATTTCCCCAAACAGTAAGATTTTTCAAAAAAAAGAAATATAATGCGAAGAATTAAGATTAATCACCGAAAAAACAACTGATTTTACTTACTTTAATGATTTTGAAGATATGCAAATTATCAGGAAGAAAGCTCAATATAACAAATAAAATAATATTCTAATTTGCAAGAATGGGTTTAATGACTACGCACAAATACATAGCCTCATACATATCAACAAAGGTCTTGGGTCTCCGAGGTTCTCAATTTCATCAGAAACCGCTATATGATAACCAAGCTTACTCAGATCTACACATAAATACATAGCCTCATACATATCAACAAAGGTCTCTCTACTCTTAAGTTCCAATTCCCAAAATTTTATTTTTATATTTATTGGCAAAAGGTAAAAGTTCCAAATTATCGTATCGTTAATTTTTAATTTGCTTTCAAATTATATTTTTTGTACTTACGTTCAATTTTTATTTTTAATAAATTATTTATATTAAAATTTCGAAATATTCATAAATACATTCAATTCATATAATAATAGTCAATATCATCGTTTTGAGAAGATCAGATCCTACACAAAAACCATGGAGAGGATTGTATTTTCAATGTATGCCTCTGGTCGAGCACTAAAAGCAAAAGCTAGACAGTTTTTAACCTGTATAATAAAAATGTATCATATATCTTTTTGGAAAATAAAAACAAATTTTTATTTTATTCAATATTATATAAAAAGGTGTTGATATTGCAGGTTTTTCAGTATGTTTTCCATCCCAATAAAACTCAATATTAATCGATATATCTGAAAAATACGAGGTGTCAAAGTGGTGAATTTCACCTCACTTCGTTTTGCTCCATTAAATTGACTCAATTTCATCCCTTTGCTGAGAATTTTTGTATTTGGAGGATAATAATCTAAATAATTCGAAATATTTGTTACAATAACTATCAGTGCTTGATTTAATGTTTGAATTTGATTGCTTCAAATTGCGCAATTTTAAGTAATTCGGCGTCAGATGTTAATTTTTTGCAAGAAGAATTAAATATATATGTGGGATTTGGTATTGCGTTTGATGTTTTGTTTGTTAATTCGTTGGATAAGGCTTTATCTGGGTTCCACGGATGAATACCATACTGATGCATTGACTTAATCACAAGCATCAATTAAAATTCTTACAATTTTTAACCTTGGTTTTGGGGTATTTGATAAATTATCTTGCTCATATGTGTAAAGCGGAACATATTTTAACCTGTTATTCTTTGATCTCAAAGATGCTGCACATCCTACATCAAATAACTGGAGAACTACTGTGCAGTAAGCTGGAAATGTCAAGAGTTCAATTCTGAAGAGACTCAAAAGTTTGCAAGTAAAATAACTTACTCGGCTGATATGATTATCACCGAATACGATATTATGCTGAGCTGCTGTGATAGCATCAAGACTTGAGCGATATCTCTGGATTTCGATAATAAAAGTTAAATTAAAGATATCCCATATCTTCTTTGTCATCCATCCATAAGATTGTCCTGTAAGGAATGCTCTCACGGAGCGGAGTTCCTGTGAACAATTTTATATTCCTGGAACAATAATAAATGGTTTCATCCGGTATCCTTCAGAATTATATGGGAAGATACTAGTAACAAGCACAAATTCATGCTCTTCTTTGGTTAAAGGAGGGTTGCTTTCAGTGCAGATAACTTTGTAACGCTTTGATGAAGCAGAGATGTTTCATAAATACTCCACTTATTCCATGGATCAATTCCTGCCGTATACTGAAATTAATGTAAGAAGTTAGCAACTGTTGCTGTGTTACAGTACTTTGCTCGTTTTTCCTCATTTTCTTTTGAGCTTTTGATCTCAATGTTGAGATCAGAGCAAACTCTGTTTAACCATGATCTTGAGGGGAGATATACTTCTAGCGAAGTAAACAATTCTTTTTCCTCTTGTTGGAAATTCGTCTGGATGAACAAGGCCAGCTAGATATAAAGCTCTGCTGTATCTATACTCCAGTAATTCGTAGGCAATCTGATAAGCTTCGATTACCTTTTCACATGCAAGACCTTTTGCTCTTTGATTGATTTCACCATAAAAATCAAGTAATTCGACCTCTGAAAGATACGATGGTTCTCCACCATTACATGTGGTTGTCCATACATTTTCCGCAATTGTATGTCGCAACTCTGCAGTTATTGAATCATCGCGTTCCATGTGAAATTCATCTTTGTTATCAGTGTAGCACTTTTTGTTTAGTCTTCTTTTGAAGATTTTACGTTGAATACGAGACAAAACTGCTTTTTCTCAATGAAGTTTACATTTGGCTTTAATGTAATTAAGACTTTTCATGTCACTTTTTGTAAAGTTCATTTTCGGTACGGAACAAATGCATATATTAATGCATTAATTCTAAATGTAATAAATTTTGTATCTTTGAAAATTTCAAAGTTAAAAAAAATTGGACTAATATTATTCGTCTTCAAATGTACTATGCAAATTAAAGTTTTTGGGCTATGGATTCTGTGGGATAAGATTATTGAAATTTTGGATGTTCCTCGAATTGGCCAGAGATTCGAGTGTCAATG
>NC_067206.1:20849191-20862984 GCF_026262505.1 Trichomonas vaginalis G3 | reverse complement strand
CCTCATCGCTATTATCATAAAAGATTCAATATCCCTTTCGATATTTAATGACAAATTTGAAAAGGTGTTTGAAATTCTTTCGGATTTTGTTGAATTTAACCCAAAATTTATTATTAATTGTTTACAAGAAATTTTATTTAACTCTTCTTGTAAAGAAAACTTTGCCAATATTTTGAATGCATTTGAAAATTCCGAGCTTAGAATATATTTGGATGAATGCGAAGATGAAATCGATCCTGAAATTTTTGACTCTCTCAAAAATATGTATTCAATTTTAAATGAATCTAATTCTCATCAATAATAACATATGAATAAAAAATAAATGGATTTAATTTTTTTTATTTTCAATAGATTACAGTTATTTTTATTTTCTACAATATCTCATTACCAAATCGTTTTAACTCTTTGTATATCAAAGAATATAATATAAGTGACCTGTAATAACCATACTCATAATGGATTAGACCTCAAATTATTTAAAATGTCAATTCAATATTATTAAATTACAATTTCTTTTATTCTAATAGATTTTAACTAGCCAATCATGATTACAAATATTGTAGCCTTCATTAACTCATAATATCGAAGAATATAACTTATATTCATGGACAATTTGTGATTAATTTCCAATAATATATAAAACCGACTCAAATTAATCATGTTGGCATTAGCGCGCATCGATGCTCAATCTACCTGTAGTATTATAAGCTTATATTCCTATTTTTCAGCATTAAAATTGTGAATTACGTAATTTTGTCATAGTTTTACGTAATTTTAATTTTTTTTGATAAGAAAAAAATGACTTTAAGAAAAAACGAGATCACTCATAATCTTTTTCTCAGAAAACTGCAGAGTATACAACAAATGTACTCAAACGTGCATTAAGCACAATACCTGGTCCCCATTTCGCTCTATGGACCGATAATGGTACAAAAAATAAAGAAAAATTGCAAAAACGTTCCCACTTTTTGAGAGGGATGTTTTGCAAAATAATTTTATGGACATCTCTGGAAAGTTTCATTTCAGTTTGATAATATATCCAACACCTATATAGAAGAGCCTTGCTGATTTGACCTGAAAGAGCGAAAGTTAGTTTTTTGATTTGAAAACCCTGCAATTTAATATTGTTAAGGACTCAATGTAGAAATATGATATAATATCATGTAGAGATCAATCATCTTCCAAAAATCTTCTATGTATGAAAGAAAAAAATTTGCAAAACGTACCTCTCAAGAAGTGGGAACGTTTTGCACACTCTCGAAAATAAAACACAATTTCATTAATTATTATGCGAAAGGGGAATTGAACATATTTTTATTCAACCAGATAATCCTCAGGCCAACAGATTTCGCAAAGAGAATTTCCCCAAACAGTAAGATTTTTCAAAAAAAAGAAATATAATGCGAAGAATTAAGATTAATCACCGAAAAAACAACTGATTTTACTTACTTTAATGATTTTGAAGATATGCAAATTATCAGGAAGAAAGCTCAATATAACAAATAAAATAATATTCTAATTTGCAAGAATGGGTTTAATGACTACGCACAAATACATAGCCTCATACATATCAACAAAGGTCTTGGGTCTCCGAGGTTCTCAATTTCATCAGAAACCGCTATATGATAACCAAGCTTACTCAGATCTACACATAAATACATAGCCTCATACATATCAACAAAGGTCTCTCTACTCTTAAGTTCCAATTCCCAAAATTTTATTTTTATATTTATTGGCAAAAGGTAAAAGTTCCAAATTATCGTATCGTTAATTTTTAATTTGCTTTCAAATTATATTTTTTGTACTTACGTTCAATTTTTATTTTTAATAAATTATTTATATTAAAATTTCGAAATATTCATAAATACATTCAATTCATATAATAATAGTCAATATCATCGTTTTGAGAAGATCAGATCCTACACAAAAACCATGGAGAGGATTGTATTTTCAATGTATGCCTCTGGTCGAGCACTAAAAGCAAAAGCTAGACAGTTTTTAACCTGTATAATAAAAATGTATCATATATCTTTTTGGAAAATAAAAACAAATTTTTATTTATTCAATATTATATAAAAAGGTGTTGATATTGCAGGTTTTTCAGTATGTTTTCCATCCCAATAAAACTCAATATTAATCGATATATCTGAAAAATACGAGGTGTCAAAGTGGTGAATTTCACCTCACTTCGTTTTGCTCCATTAAATTGACTCAATTTCATCCCTTTGCTGAGAATTTTTGTATTTGGAGGATAATAATCTAAATAATTCGAAATATTTGTTACAATAACTATCAGTGCTTGATTTAATGTTTGAATTTGATTGCTTCAAATTGCGCAATTTTAAGTAATTCGGCGTCAGATGTTAATTTTTTGCAAGAAGAATTAAATATATATGTGGGATTTGGTATTGCGTTTGATGTTTTGTTTGTTAATTCGTTGGATAAGGCTTTATCTGGGTTCCACGGATGAATACCATACTGATGCATTGACTTAATCACAAGCATCAATTAAAATTCTTACAATTTTTAACCTTGGTTTTGGGGTATTTGATAAATTATCTTGCTCATATGTGTAAAGCGGAACATATTTTAACCTGTTATTCTTTGATCTCAAAGATGCTGCACATCCTACATCAAATAACTGGAGAACTACTGTGCAGTAAGCTGGAAATGTCAAGAGTTCAATTCTGAAGAGACTCAAAAGTTTGCAAGTAAAATAACTTACTCGGCTGATATGATTATCACCGAATACGATATTATGCTGAGCTGCTGTGATAGCATCAAGACTTGAGCGATATCTCTGGATTTCGATAATAAAAGTTAAATTAAAGATATCCCATATCTTCTTTGTCATCCATCCATAAGATTGTCCTGTAAGGAATGCTCTCACGGAGCGGAGTTCCTGTGAACAATTTTATATTCCTGGAACAATAATAAATGGTTTCATCCGGTATCCTTCAGAATTATATGGGAAGATACTAGTAACAAGCACAAATTCATGCTCTTCTTTGGTTAAAGGAGGGTTGCTTTCAGTGCAGATAACTTTGTAACGCTTTGATGAAGCAGAGATGTTTCATAAATACTCCACTTATTCCATGGATCAATTCCTGCCGTATACTGAAATTAATGTAAGAAGTTAGCAACTGTTGCTGTGTTACAGTACTTTGCTCGTTTTTCCTCATTTTCTTTTGAGCTTTTGATCTCAATGTTGAGATCAGAGCAAACTCTGTTTAACCATGATCTTGAGGGGAGATATACTTCTAGCGAAGTAAACAATTCTTTTTCCTCTTGTTGGAAATTCGTCTGGATGAACAAGGCCAGCTAGATATAAAGCTCTGCTGTATCTATACTCCAGTAATTCGTAGGCAATCTGATAAGCTTCGATTACCTTTTCACATGCAAGACCTTTTGCTCTTTGATTGATTTCACCATAAAAATCAAGTAATTCGACCTCTGAAAGATACGATGGTTCTCCACCATTACATGTGGTTGTCCATACATTTTCCGCAATTGTATGTCGCAACTCTGCAGTTATTGAATCATCGCGTTCCATGTGAAATTCATCTTTGTTATCAGTGTAGCACTTTTTGTTTAGTCTTCTTTTGAAGATTTTACGTTGAATACGAGACAAAACTGCTTTTTCTCAATGAAGTTTACATTTGGCTTTAATGTAATTAAGACTTTTCATGTCACTTTTTGTAAAGTTCATTTTCGGTACGGAACAAATGCATATATTAATGCATTAATTCTAAATGTAATAAATTTTGTATCTTTGAAAATTTCAAAGTTAAAAAAAATTGGACTAATATTATTCGTCTTCAAATGTACTATGCAAATTAAAGTTTTTGGGCTATGGATTCTGTGGGATAAGATTATTGAAATTTTGGATGTTCCTCGAATTGGCCAGAGATTCGAGTGTCAATGCCTTGTTCCATAACATAGTAATTGTGTTTGTGACTGAGCATATTTTTTTCTAAAATATAGAGATTAAAATTGTAAAAATCTTCATTTAAGGAGTTCCTGTTAAATGATTGTGACTTGATTATATTTGTGTCGTTTTTGGTAGTCTCTTTATTCGATTTTGATGAATTTATGTTCGAAATTCGGTATTTAACTAATAAGATTCAGAGTAAAACACTGGAAATCGGATATTCTCTATGCCAATGAACTGGACAATCTGTGTGTTTGGGAGGTGAAATTCCAAATTTTTTTGAAATCCCGAAAATGAAGATCAACCCTTTATTTTTGATTAAGATATTTTACAATTTCAGATTTTTTTGAATACTTTTGATTCGGTTTTGTTAAAAGCATATCAGCTAACTTGTTTTAAAAATCACATATTTTTATGTGGTAAGACGAAATGATGGAAGTGAGGCATATCTCAATATTTTCACCAGATCTTCAGGCATTTAGCATGGATATATAATTGTTATCATGATTTGTATTTAGTAATATTATTTAATCCAACTTATCAAAGCTAAACAAGATAAGAAATGCGTTTTAATTTTTTTTTCAAACAAAATTGAACAAAAAATACACTTAGAAGATATATTTCTTTAAGTTATTTATAGTAATGGAAATAATATGGTATATCTATCATTAACATATAAGCAGATCATACCTCTCTTGTGCCATGCAATTATGAATTAAGAATTTTGTAAATTCAACTGTATATAATAATCTTTTAATTGAAAAACATCATCAGACCAAGAGATGTTAATCATGTGCATCTAATATAATTGTTTTTGTCTAGTGTTGAAAACAGAAATTCATCAAAAGTGACACCTCAGAAAAGCTATAATATTGAATTTTTGGAACTTTTGATAGAGCACGTTTTTAAATATTAATTAAAGTAAATGTATATTTTGTAAAGATTCTTTTTAATAAAAAATAAAATTTTGAAGAAGAACACAAAATCTTCTGAAAAATAATATCACATAAACTCATATTATTTTCTAATATATAACTATTTTATATAAAAATCAAATTCAATGATCTTAAAAGCGAAGGATAAACCTCAAAATTTACGAATATAATGAGTGGGAATATAATGCTTATCTATCATAAAACCATATGAAATATCAATTTTTGCTTTACGCCTAATTTTTGACGACAATTAGCAAAAAATGTTAAATGTTAACACTCAGTCCATTTGAATATGAAAAATAAAATTGACTTTGATTAAATGTTTTTATTTATCATGCAATTCTTCTTGCGACCAAAGATTTGAATAAAATTTCAAAAAATAAGATAGCTTAAAAATAATATACGGTAGTGTTTACTAATAGATGAATAGTATATAAATTCTATTAAAATGGATTTGATCCAAAAAGATATATAAAATTTGATCATAAATAAAATTGTTTAGAAGTCATTTAAAATGATGTAATTATTCAAATTTTGCTAAAACCCATTCCTCTTTGATATATAACTCCCATTTTTGCATTTCTGGCTCGTACCAAAATTTTGAAACTTCGAATAATTCGTTAGGAGTGTAATTACTATTCGTTTTTGGATTAATATCGAGAGATAAATGTGGTGTATTGTTGTATTTTTCAATGAACTGCTGAACTGAGTCCTTGATTTGTTGAATATCATCCAACTCGTCTGGCAAAAACTTTTCTAAGCTTGGCCACAGGCGCTCCACCTTGCCGTTCTGTCTTGGCATATACGGCAAGGTGTGCTTCCAAACTATTCCGTTTTCCTGCATAACCTGGCCGAATTCACCGCGGTTTTCACCGCCGTTATCGGTCCAGATGCAGTAAGGGATAAACTCCTCTAAAAGTTTTCTTAAAATATTCGCTGTTGAGTTGGAAGACTTGTTTTTCAATAATTTAGTTTTGAGAACTTTACGTGTCATATCATTCAATATGGCAAAGAATGGAAAAGAAACATTACCGTGAAGGTAATGAATATCGCAGTGCCATATCAAATTCTTTGATATGGCACGATATTTGGTAGGTGGATCTGCTGGTTTGTAATCTCTTTTTGAAGATAAACCTGATTCCATCATAAATTTTTCCACTTGATGAGGCTTTATTTTTTGTAAATTGTCAAAAATTTGATCTTTTGTCAAATCTTCTATATTTTCAAATTCTTTTGCAATTTCTTCTTTTTCTTTCTCACAATCGGGATTTTGAACAATATTTTGAAACCTTTTAATCAATAAATAAGTTTTTGAAATTCCTCCTTTATATTGTGAAACACAAGAATTAATTAATTGTTTTTGTTCAAATGTTGGTGGATTTGGTTTTCTGCCGCGACTAACTTTTGGTAATTCGATTTCTTGAAGTTGAAATGCTCTTCTTATTGTATTTTCGGCAACATTCAATTTAATTTTACCATTTTCCAATTCAACTTCCTTTCCCACACTTTTGTAATATTCACCTTCTTCTATTCTTCTTTTAGCTTCAAATAGCCATTCTCTGTTTATAGATTTGGCAGTAGTCATAAAAGTGGTCCTTCTTTTGTGATAAGATTCAAATTTGAATGTGGATGATAAATAAAAATCAAAAATAATTGTTATAATTTAAATGAAGAAGTAATTTAAAACGATTTTATTTATGATCAAATTTTATATATTTTTTTGGATCAAATCCATTTTAATAGAATTTATATACTATTCATCTATTAGTAAACACTACCGTATATTATTTTTTAAGCTATCTTATTTTTTGAACTTTTATTCAAATCTTTGGTCGCAAGAAGAATTGCATGATAAATAAAAACATTTAATCAAAGTCAATTTTATTTTTCATATTCAAATGGACTGAGTGTTAACATTTAACATTTTTTGCTAATTGTCGTCAAAAATTAGGCGTAAAGCAAAAATTGATATTTCATATGGTTTTATGATAGATAAGCATTATATTCCCACTCATTATATTCGTAAATTTTGAGGTTTATCCTTCGCTTTTAAGATCATTGAATTTGATTTTTATATAAAATAGTTATATATTAGAAAATAATATGAGTTTATGTGATATTATTTTTCAGAAGATTTCATTCTATATGCCTATGAAAAGTACTCTCAAAACTAACTTTTTCCTAATTATAATTAAATCTAGAATATTGTATTATGCTTAGTGTTATTTCATTTTTCTCATTCAATTTAGAATTTACAAATGTCAAAAATTGAGAGCTGTCACTTTTGATGAATTTCTGTTTATTACATAGCATTAATAAAAAAATCATTTGTTCTGATTAATATTTATCCAATAATAATATATATTCATTTTTGAATTTAATTAGCTTTTTTAAAGCTTAATATTTAATAATATTATTATTCAACATTCTTAATAAAATAAGATATATGCTTTATGTCTAATATATGTTTTGTAGAAATTTCGAGGAAATATCAAGGTTTCAACATCACTTCACTTCCACCATTTCGTCTTACGAAAGTTTAATTGTATGATTAAATACTTGGGCCATTCTAATATTTCATCTTTTTGAAATCGATTTTGCTCAATAGGATATGTATTAAAATATTTTTCCAATGCATCCAATAAATTATCCGTGCCATTTATTGATATATCAAGAAAGTCGTTTTGTTTTGTTTCTATCGGGGTAATACGATGTGAAAAGTGACAAAAATATACTATGATTTATATTTCATTGTATAATAAAGTCGAGAAGGGAGTCCTAACCTTAAGAAAGGGCTCTCTTCTCGACTTTCTGCTGCAATCTCACTCGAATTGCGCGTATATACTGCTTCTTTCATTAGAAGTAGTATATACGCGCAACAATATGCCATGGCAAGTGCACTTGTCGCCACTTTTAATGTTTCTCAAATGCAATGCGGGAAGGAGTGGCAATATAGTACTTGGGTAGTTGTGGAGTTATGTGTTAGGAGAGGGAACAGGACAAATTTGCCACACGGCACTTTTTTTTAAAAAAAATTAATGGAGCGGAGCGATACTCTGCTGCAGGAGCCCCAAGGCTCCCAATCATTACGAAAGGGAGCCTCAGGGCTCCTGAGAATCCATCAGCAGAGGCCTTTTCATTTGGCCTCTGCTGATCAAAGATTCGGCGAAGCCATTCTTCGTCTCAGGAGCCCCAAGGCTCCCAATCATTACGAAAGGGAGCCTCAGGGCTCCTGAGAATCCATCAGCAGAGGCCTTTTCATTTGGCCTCTGCTGATCAAAGATTCGGCGAAGCCATTCTTCGTCTCAGGAGCCCCAAGGCTCCCAATCATTACGAAAGGGAGCCTCAGGGCTCCTGAGAATCCATCAGTAGAGGCCTTTTCATTTGGCCTCTGCTGATCAAAGATTCGGCGAAGCCATTCTTCGTCTCAGGAGCCCCAAGGCTCCCAATCATTACGAAAGGGAGCCTCAGGGCTCCTGAGAATCCATCAGCAGAGGCCTTTTCATTTGGCCTCTGCTGATCAAAGATTCGGCGAAGCCATTCTTCGTCTCAGGAGCCCCAAGGCTCCCAATCATTACGAAAGGGAGCCTCAGGGCTCCTGAGAATCCATCAGTAGAGGCCTTTTCATTTGGCCTCTGCTGATCAAAGATTCGGCGAAGCCATTCTTCGTCTCAGGAGCCCCAAGGCTCCCAATCATTACGAAAGGGAGCCTCAGGGCTCCTGAGAATCCATCAGTAGAGGCCTTTTCATTTGGCCTCTGCTGATCAAAGATTCGGCGAAGCCATTCTTCGTCTCAGGAGCCCCAAGGCTCCCAATCATTACGAAAGGGAGCCTCAGGGCTCCTGAGAAACCTCTTTGAGAAGGTTTTCTTTAAGAAAACCTTCTCAAAGATGATTGTCAGCATTCACTCAAAATCTACCAAGAGTTTCAAAGTTTCAAATCTATCTGAAATGAAGCTTTGAATCTCTTGTATATCTAATTGTAGAGGTACCTTTTCAAAATGTCTTCTATTGATTAAATTTAATCAGTAAAAGTCATTTTGAAAAGGTACATCTCTATAATTGCTATTGAGCATTCACTCTTGGAACCTTGGAGCTCTTGTGTAGTGCATGAAAACTCCAAGATTCTAGAATAAAACATATATCATAGACATAATTTCTTCAAATATAATTTAAGGTTATTTTTTAAAAAATTAGAACAGCGTAATTTAAGGTTATTGAAAAGTGACACTTGACAAATTTATCCCGCACTCTTCAAAAATAAGGAAATTTTGATAAATATCCTCATCGCTATTATCATAAAAGATTCAATATCCCTTTCGATATTTAATGACAAATTTGAAAAGGTGTTTGAAATTCTTTCGGATTTTGTTGAATTTAACCCAAAATTTATTATTAATTGTTTACAAGAAATTTTATTTAACTCTTCTTGTAAAGAAAACTTTGCCAATATTTTGAATGCATTTGAAAATTCCGAGCTTAGAATATATTTGGATGAATGCGAAGATGAAATCGATCCTGAAATTTTTGACTCTCTCAAAAATATGTATTCAATTTTAAATGAATCTAATTCTCATCAATAATAACATATGAATAAAAAATAAATGGATTTAATTTTTTTTATCAGTTTCAATAGATTACAGTTATTTTTATTTTCTACAATATCTCATTACCAAATCGTTTTAACTCTTTGTATATCAAAGAATAATAATAAGTGACCTGTAATAACCATACTCATAATGGATTAGACCTCAAATTATTTAAAATGTCAATTCAATATTATTAAATTACAATTTCTTTTATTCTAATAGATTTTAACTAGCCAATCATGATTACAAATATTGTAGCCTTCATTAACTCATAATATCGAAGAATATAACTTATATTCATGGACAATTTGTGATTAATTTCCAATAATATATAAAACCGACTCAAATTAATCATGTTGGCATTAGCGCGCATCGATGCTCAATCTACCTGTAGTATTATAAGCTTATATTCCTATTTTTCAGCATTAAAATTGTGAATTACGTAATTTTGTCATAGTTTTACGTAATTTTAATTTTTTTTGATAAGAAAAAAATGACTTTAAGAAAAAACGAGATCACTCATAATCTTTTTCTCAGAAAACTGCAGAGTATACAACAAATGTACTCAAACGTGCATTAAGCACAATACCTGGTCCCCATTTCGCTCTATGGACCGATAATGGTACAAAAAATAAAGAAAAATTGCAAAAACGTTCCCACTTTTTGAGAGGGATGTTTTGCAAAATAATTTTATGGACATCTCTGGAAAGTTTCATTTCAGTTTGATAATATATCCAACACCTATATAGAAGAGCCTTGCTGATTTGACCTGAAAGAGCGAAAGTTAGTTTTTTGATTTGAAAACCCTGCAATTTAATATTGTTAAGGACTCAATGTAGAAATATGATATAATATCATGTAGAGATCAATCATCTTCCAAAAATCTTCTATGTATGAAAGAAAAAAATTTGCAAAACGTACCTCTCAAGAAGTGGGAACGTTTTGCACACTCTCGAAAATAAAACACAATTTCATTAATTATTATGCGAAAGGGGAATTGAACATATTTTTATTCAACCAGATAATCCTCAGGCCAACAGATTTCGCAAAGAGAATTTCCCCAAACAGTAAGATTTTTCAAAAAAAAGAAATATAATGCGAAGAATTAAGATTAATCACCGAAAAAAAACTGATTTTACTTACTTTAATGATTTTGAAGATATGCAAATTATCAGGAAGAAAGCTCAATATAACAAATAAAATAATATTCTAATTTGCAAGAATGGGTTTAATGACTACGCACAAATACATAGCCTCATACATATCAACAAAGGTCTTGGGTCTCCGAGGTTCTCAATTTCATCAGAAACCGCTATATGATAACCAAGCTTACTCAGATCTACACATAAATACATAGCCTCATACATATCAACAAAGGTCTCTCTACTCTTAAGTTCCAATTCCCAAAATTTTATTTTTATATTTATTGGCAAAAGGTAAAAGTTCCAAATTATCGTATCGTTAATTTTTAATTTGCTTTCAAATTATATTTTTTGTACTTACGTTCAATTTTTATTTTTAATAAATTATTTATATTAAAATTTCGAAATATTCATAAATACATTCAATTCATATAATAATAGTCAATATCATCGTTTTGAGAAGATCAGATCCTACACAAAAACCATGGAGAGGATTGTATTTTCAATGTATGCCTCTGGTCGAGCACTAAAAGCAAAAGCTAGACAGTTTTTAACCTGTATAATAAAAATGTATCATATATCTTTTTGGAAAATAAAAACAAATTTTTATTTATTCAATATTATATAAAAAGGTGTTGATATTGCAGGTTTTTCAGTATGTTTTCCATCCCAATAAAACTCAATATTAATCGATATATCTGAAAAATACGAGGTGTCAAAGTGGTGAATTTCACCTCACTTCGTTTTGCTCCATTAAATTGACTCAATTTCATCCCTTTGCTGAGAATTTTTGTATTTGGAGGATAATAATCTAAATAATTCGAAATATTTGTTACAATAACTATCAGTGCTTGATTTAATGTTTGAATTTGATTGCTTCAAATTGCGCAATTTTAAGTAATTCGGCGTCAGATGTTAATTTTTTGCAAGAAGAATTAAATATATATGTGGGATTTGGTATTGCGTTTGATGTTTTGTTTGTTAATTCGTTGGATAAGGCTTTATCTGGGTTCCACGGATGAATACCATACTGATGCATTGACTTAATCACAAGCATCAATTAAAATTCTTACAATTTTTAACCTTGGTTTTGGGGTATTTGATAAATTATCTTGCTCATATGTGTAAAGCGGAACATATTTTAACCTGTTATTCTTTGATCTCAAAGATGCTGCACATCCTACATCAAATAACTGGAGAACTACTGTGCAGTAAGCTGGAAATGTCAAGAGTTCAATTCTGAAGAGACTCAAAAGTTTGCAAGTAAAATAACTTACTCGGCTGATATGATTATCACCGAATACGATATTATGCTGAGCTGCTGTGATAGCATCAAGACTTGAGCGATATCTCTGGATTTCGATAATAAAAGTTAAATTAAAGATATCCCATATCTTCTTTGTCATCCATCCATAAGATTGTCCTGTAAGGAATGCTCTCACGGAGCGGAGTTCCTGTGAACAATTTTATATTCCTGGAACAATAATAAATGGTTTCATCCGGTATCCTTCAGAATTATATGGGAAGATACTAGTAACAAGCACAAATTCATGCTCTTCTTTGGTTAAAGGAGGGTTGCTTTCAGTGCAGATAACTTTGTAACGCTTTGATGAAGCAGAGATGTTTCATAAATACTCCACTTATTCCATGGATCAATTCCTGCCGTATACTGAAATTAATGTAAGAAGTTAGCAACTGTTGCTGTGTTACAGTACTTTGCTCGTTTTTCCTCATTTTCTTTTGAGCTTTTGATCTCAATGTTGAGATCAGAGCAAACTCTGTTTAACCATGATCTTGAGGGGAGATATACTTCTAGCGAAGTAAACAATTCTTTTTCCTCTTGTTGGAAATTCGTCTGGATGAACAAGGCCAGCTAGATATAAAGCTCTGCTGTATCTATACTCCAGTAATTCGTAGGCAATCTGATAAGCTTCGATTACCTTTTCACATGCAAGACCTTTTGCTCTTTGATTGATTTCACCATAAAAATCAAGTAATTCGACCTCTGAAAGATACGATGGTTCTCCACCATTACATGTGGTTGTCCATACATTTTCCGCAATTGTATGTCGCAACTCTGCAGTTATTGAATCATCGCGTTCCATGTGAAATTCATCTTTGTTATCAGTGTAGCACTTTTTGTTTAGTCTTCTTTTGAAGATTTTACGTTGAATACGAGACAAAACTGCTTTTTCTCAATGAAGTTTACATTTGGCTTTAATGTAATTAAGACTTTTCATGTCACTTTTTGTAAAGTTCATTTTCGGTACGGAACAAATGCATATATTAATGCATTAATTCTAAATGTAATAAATTTTGTATCTTTGAAAATTTCAAAGTTAAAAAAAATTGGACTAATATTATTCGTCTTCAAATGTACTATGCAAATTAAAGTTTTTGGGCTATGGATTCTGTGGGATAAGATTATTGAAATTTTGGATGTTCCTCGAATTGGCCAGAGATTCGAGTGTCAATGCCTTGTTCCATAACATAGTAATTGTGTTTGTGACTGAGCATATTTTTTTCTAAAATATAGAGATTAAAATTGTAAAAATCTTCATTTAAGGAGTTCCTGTTAAATGATTGTGACTTGATTATATTTGTGTCGTTTTTGGTAGTCTCTTTATTCGATTTTGATGAATTTATGTTCGAAATTCGGTATTTAACTAATAAGATTCAGAGTAAAACACTGGAAATCGGATATTCTCTATGCCAATGAACTGGACAATCTGTGTGTTTGGGAGGTGAAATTCCAAATTTTTTTGAAATCCCGAAAATGAAGATCAACCCTTTATTTTTGATTAAGATATTTTACAATTTCAGATTTTTTTGAATACTTTTGATTCGGTTTTGTTAAAAGCATATCAGCTAACTTGTTTTAAAAATCACATATTTTTATGTGGTAAGACGAAATGATGGAAGTGAGGCATATCTCAATATTTTCACCAGATCTTCAGGCATTTAGCATGGATATATAATTGTTATCATGATTTGTATTTAGTAATATTATTTAATCCAACTTATCAAAGCTAAACAAGATAAGAAATGCGTTTTAATTTTTTTTTCAAACAAAATTGAACAAAAAATACACTTAGAAGATATATTTCTTTAAGTTATTTATAGTAATGGAAATAATATGGTATATCTATCATTAACATATAAGCAGATCATACCTCTCTTGTGCCATGCAATTATGA
>NC_067206.1:20768828-20849091 GCF_026262505.1 Trichomonas vaginalis G3 | reverse complement strand
CAGGAGCCCCAAGGCTCCCAATCATTACGAAAGGGAGCCTCAGGGCTCCTGAGAATCCATCAGTAGAGGCCTTTTCATTTGGCCTCTGCTGATCAAAGATTCGGCGAAGCCATTCTTCGTCTCAGGAGCCCCAAGGCTCCCAATCATTACGAAAGGGAGCCTCAGGGCTCCTGAGAAACCTCTTTGAGAAGGTTTTCTTTAAGAAAACCTTCTCAAAGATGATTGTCAGCATTCACTCAAAATCTACCAAGAGTTTCAAAGTTTCAAATCTATCTGAAATGAAGCTTTGAATCTCTTGTATATCTAATTGTAGAGGTACCTTTTCAAAATGTCTTCTATTGATTAAATTTAATCAGTAAAAGTCATTTTGAAAAGGTACATCTCTATAATTGCTATTGAGCATTCACTCTTGGAACCTTGGAGCTCTTGTGTAGTGCATGAAAACTCCAAGATTCTAGAATAAAACATATATCATAGACATAATTTCTTCAAATATAATTTAAGGTTATTTTTTAAAAAATTAGAACAGCGTAATTTAAGGTTATTGAAAAGTGACACTTGACAAATTTATCCCGCACTCTTCAAAAATAAGGAAATTTTGATAAATATCCTCATCGCTATTATCATAAAAGATTCAATATCCCTTTCGATATTTAATGACAAATTTGAAAAGGTGTTTGAAATTCTTTCGGATTTTGTTGAATTTAACCCAAAATTTATTATTAATTGTTTACAAGAAATTTTATTTAACTCTTCTTGTAAAGAAAACTTTGCCAATATTTTGAATGCATTTGAAAATTCCGAGCTTAGAATATATTTGGATGAATGCGAAGATGAAATCGATCCTGAAATTTTTGACTCTCTCAAAAATATGTATTCAATTTTAAATGAATCTAATTCTCATCAATAATAACATATGAATAAAAAATAAATGGATTTAATTTTTTTTTCAGTTTCAATAGATTACAGTTATTTTTATTTTCTACAATATCTCATTACCAAATCGTTTTAACTCTTTGTATATCAAAGAATAATAATAAGTGACCTGTAATAACCATACTCATAATGGATTAGACCTCAAATTATTTAAAATGTCAATTCAATATTATTAAATTACAATTTCTTTTATTCTAATAGATTTTAACTAGCCAATCATGATTACAAATATTGTAGCCTTCATTAACTCATAATATCGAAGAATATAACTTATATTCATGGACAATTTGTGATTAATTTCCAATAATATATAAAACCGACTCAAATTAATCATGTTGGCATTAGCGCGCATCGATGCTCAATCTACCTGTAGTATTATAAGCTTATATTCCTATTTTTCAGCATTAAAATTGTGAATTACGTAATTTTGTCATAGTTTTACGTAATTTTAATTTTTTTTGATAAGAAAAAAATGACTTTAAGAAAAAACGAGATCACTCATAATCTTTTTCTCAGAAAACTGCAGAGTATACAACAAATGTACTCAAACGTGCATTAAGCACAATACCTGGTCCCCATTTCGCTCTATGGACCGATAATGGTACAAAAAATAAAGAAAAATTGCAAAAACGTTCCCACTTTTTGAGAGGGATGTTTTGCAAAATAATTTTATGGACATCTCTGGAAAGTTTCATTTCAGTTTGATAATATATCCAACACCTATATAGAAGAGCCTTGCTGATTTGACCTGAAAGAGCGAAAGTTAGTTTTTTGATTTGAAAACCCTGCAATTTAATATTGTTAAGGACTCAATGTAGAAATATGATATAATATCATGTAGAGATCAATCATCTTCCAAAAATCTTCTATGTATGAAAGAAAAAAATTTGCAAAACGTACCTCTCAAGAAGTGGGAACGTTTTGCACACTCTCGAAAATAAAACACAATTTCATTAATTATTATGCGAAAGGGGAATTGAACATATTTTTATTCAACCAGATAATCCTCAGGCCAACAGATTTCGCAAAGAGAATTTCCCCAAACAGTAAGATTTTTCAAAAAAAAGAAATATAATGCGAAGAATTAAGATTAATCACCGAAAAAACAACTGATTTTACTTACTTTAATGATTTTGAAGATATGCAAATTATCAGGAAGAAAGCTCAATATAACAAATAAAATAATATTCTAATTTGCAAGAATGGGTTTAATGACTACGCACAAATACATAGCCTCATACATATCAACAAAGGTCTTGGGTCTCCGAGGTTCTCAATTTCATCAGAAACCGCTATATGATAACCAAGCTTACTCAGATCTACACATAAATACATAGCCTCATACATATCAACAAAGGTCTCTCTACTCTTAAGTTCCAATTCCCAAAATTTTATTTTTATATTTATTGGCAAAAGGTAAAAGTTCCAAATTATCGTATCGTTAATTTTTAATTTGCTTTCAAATTATATTTTTTGTACTTACGTTCAATTTTTATTTTTAATAAATTATTTATATTAAAATTTCGAAATATTCATAAATACATTCAATTCATATAATAATAGTCAATATCATCGTTTTGAGAAGATCAGATCCTACACAAAAACCATGGAGAGGATTGTATTTTCAATGTATGCCTCTGGTCGAGCACTAAAAGCAAAAGCTAGACAGTTTTTAACCTGTATAATAAAAATGTATCATATATCTTTTTGGAAAATAAAAACAAATTTTTATTTATTCAATATTATATAAAAAGGTGTTGATATTGCAGGTTTTTCAGTATGTTTTCCATCCCAATAAAACTCAATATTAATCGATATATCTGAAAAATACGAGGTGTCAAAGTGGTGAATTTCACCTCACTTCGTTTTGCTCCATTAAATTGACTCAATTTCATCCCTTTGCTGAGAATTTTTGTATTTGGAGGATAATAATCTAAATAATTCGAAATATTTGTTACAATAACTATCAGTGCTTGATTTAATGTTTGAATTTGATTGCTTCAAATTGCGCAATTTTAAGTAATTCGGCGTCAGATGTTAATTTTTTGCAAGAAGAATTAAATATATATGTGGGATTTGGTATTGCGTTTGATGTTTTGTTTGTTAATTCGTTGGATAAGGCTTTATCTGGGTTCCACGGATGAATACCATACTGATGCATTGACTTAATCACAAGCATCAATTAAAATTCTTACAATTTTTAACCTTGGTTTTGGGGTATTTGATAAATTATCTTGCTCATATGTGTAAAGCGGAACATATTTTAACCTGTTATTCTTTGATCTCAAAGATGCTGCACATCCTACATCAAATAACTGGAGAACTACTGTGCAGTAAGCTGGAAATGTCAAGAGTTCAATTCTGAAGAGACTCAAAAGTTTGCAAGTAAAATAACTTACTCGGCTGATATGATTATCACCGAATACGATATTATGCTGAGCTGCTGTGATAGCATCAAGACTTGAGCGATATCTCTGGATTTCGATAATAAAAGTTAAATTAAAGATATCCCATATCTTCTTTGTCATCCATCCATAAGATTGTCCTGTAAGGAATGCTCTCACGGAGCGGAGTTCCTGTGAACAATTTTATATTCCTGGAACAATAATAAATGGTTTCATCCGGTATCCTTCAGAATTATATGGGAAGATACTAGTAACAAGCACAAATTCATGCTCTTCTTTGGTTAAAGGAGGGTTGCTTTCAGTGCAGATAACTTTGTAACGCTTTGATGAAGCAGAGATGTTTCATAAATACTCCACTTATTCCATGGATCAATTCCTGCCGTATACTGAAATTAATGTAAGAAGTTAGCAACTGTTGCTGTGTTACAGTACTTTGCTCGTTTTTCCTCATTTTCTTTTGAGCTTTTGATCTCAATGTTGAGATCAGAGCAAACTCTGTTTAACCATGATCTTGAGGGGAGATATACTTCTAGCGAAGTAAACAATTCTTTTTCCTCTTGTTGGAAATTCGTCTGGATGAACAAGGCCAGCTAGATATAAAGCTCTGCTGTATCTATACTCCAGTAATTCGTAGGCAATCTGATAAGCTTCGATTACCTTTTCACATGCAAGACCTTTTGCTCTTTGATTGATTTCACCATAAAAATCAAGTAATTCGACCTCTGAAAGATACGATGGTTCTCCACCATTACATGTGGTTGTCCATACATTTTCCGCAATTGTATGTCGCAACTCTGCAGTTATTGAATCATCGCGTTCCATGTGAAATTCATCTTTGTTATCAGTGTAGCACTTTTTGTTTAGTCTTCTTTTGAAGATTTTACGTTGAATACGAGACAAAACTGCTTTTTCTCAATGAAGTTTACATTTGGCTTTAATGTAATTAAGACTTTTCATGTCACTTTTTGTAAAGTTCATTTTCGGTACGGAACAAATGCATATATTAATGCATTAATTCTAAATGTAATAAATTTTGTATCTTTGAAAATTTCAAAGTTAAAAAAAATTGGACTAATATTATTCGTCTTCAAATGTACTATGCAAATTAAAGTTTTTGGGCTATGGATTCTGTGGGATAAGATTATTGAAATTTTGGATGTTCCTCGAATTGGCCAGAGATTCGAGTGTCAATGCCTTGTTCCATAACATAGTAATTGTGTTTGTGACTGAGCATATTTTTTTCTAAAATATAGAGATTAAAATTGTAAAAATCTTCATTTAAGGAGTTCCTGTTAAATGATTGTGACTTGATTATATTTGTGTCGTTTTTGGTAGTCTCTTTATTCGATTTTGATGAATTTATGTTCGAAATTCGGTATTTAACTAATAAGATTCAGAGTAAAACACTGGAAATCGGATATTCTCTATGCCAATGAACTGGACAATCTGTGTGTTTGGGAGGTGAAATTCCAAATTTTTTTGAAATCCCGAAAATGAAGATCAACCCTTTATTTTTGATTAAGATATTTTACAATTTCAGATTTTTTTGAATACTTTTGATTCGGTTTTGTTAAAAGCATATCAGCTAACTTGTTTTAAAAATCACATATTTTTATGTGGTAAGACGAAATGATGGAAGTGAGGCATATCTCAATATTTTCACCAGATCTTCAGGCATTTAGCATGGATATATAATTGTTATCATGATTTGTATTTAGTAATATTATTTAATCCAACTTATCAAAGCTAAACAAGATAAGAAATGCGTTTTAATTTTTTTTTCAAACAAAATTGAACAAAAAATACACTTAGAAGATATATTTCTTTAAGTTATTTATAGTAATGGAAATAATATGGTATATCTATCATTAACATATAAGCAGATCATACCTCTCTTGTGCCATGCAATTATGAATTAAGAATTTTGTAAATTCAACTGTATATAATAATCTTTTAATTGAAAAACATCATCAGACCAAGAGATGTTAATCATGTGCATCTAATATAATTGTTTTTGTCTAGTGTTGAAAACAGAAATTCATCAAAAGTGACACCTCAGAAAAGCTATAATATTGAATTTTTGGAACTTTTGATAGAGCACGTTTTTAAATATTAATTAAAGTAAATGTATATTTCGTAAAGATTCTTTTTAATAAAAAATAAAATTTTGAAGAAGAACACAAAATCTTCTGAAAAATAATATCACATAAACTCATATTATTTTCTAATATATAACTATTTTATATAAAAATCAAATTCAATGATCTTAAAAGCGAAGGATAAACCTCAAAATTTACGAATATAATGAGTGGGAATATAATGCTTATCTATCATAAAACCATATGAAATATCAATTTTTGCTTTACGCCTAATTTTTGACGACAATTAGCAAAAAATGTTAAATGTTAACACTCAGTCCATTTGAATATGAAAAATAAAATTGACTTTGATTAAATGTTTTTATTTATCATGCAATTCTTCTTGCGACCAAAGATTTGAATAAAATTTCAAAAAATAAGATAGCTTAAAAATAATATACGGTAGTGTTTACTAATAGATGAATAGTATATAAATTCTATTAAAATGGATTTGATCCAAAAAGATATATAAAATTTGATCATAAATAAAATTGTTTAGAAGTCATTTAAAATGATGTAATTATTCAAATTTTGCTAAAACCCATTCCTCTTTGATATATAACTCCCATTTTTGCATTTCTGGCTCGTACCAAAATTTTGAAACTTCGAATAATTCGTTAGGAGTGTAATTACTATTCGTTTTTGGATTAATATCGAGAGATAAATGTGGTGTATTGTTGTATTTTTCAATGAACTGCTGAACTGAGTCCTTGATTTGTTGAATATCATCCAACTCGTCTGGCAAAAACTTTTCTAAGCTTGGCCACAGGCGCTCCACCTTGCCGTTCTGTCTTGGCATATACGGCAAGGTGTGCTTCCAAACTATTCCGTTTTCCTGCATAACCTGGCCGAATTCACCGCGGTTTTCACCGCCGTTATCGGTCCAGATGCAGTAAGGGATAAACTCCTCTAAAAGTTTTCTTAAAATATTCGCTGTTGAGTTGGAAGACTTGTTTTTCAATAATTTAGTTTTGAGAACTTTACGTGTCATATCATTCAATATGGCAAAGAATGGAAAAGAAACATTACCGTGAAGGTAATGAATATCGCAGTGCCATATCAAATTCTTTGATATGGCACGATATTTGGTAGGTGGATCTGCTGGTTTGTAATCTCTTTTTGAAGATAAACCTGATTCCATCATAAATTTTTCCACTTGATGAGGCTTTATTTTTTGTAAATTGTCAAAAATTTGATCTTTTGTCAAATCTTCTATATTTTCAAATTCTTTTGCAATTTCTTCTTTTTCTTTCTCACAATCGGGATTTTGAACAATATTTTGAAACCTTTTAATCAATAAATAAGTTTTTGAAATTCCTCCTTTATATTGTGAAACACAAGAATTAATTAATTGTTTTTGTTCAAATGTTGGTGGATTTGGTTTTCTGCCGCGACTAACTTTTGGTAATTCGATTTCTTGAAGTTGAAATGCTCTTCTTATTGTATTTTCGGCAACATTCAATTTAATTTTACCATTTTCCAATTCAACTTCCTTTCCCACACTTTTGTAATATTCACCTTCTTCTATTCTTCTTTTAGCTTCAAATAGCCATTCTCTGTTTATAGATTTGGCAGTAGTCATAAAAGTGGTCCTTCTTTTGTGATAAGATTCAAATTTGAATGTGGATGATAAATAAAAATCAAAAATAATTGTTATAATTTAATGAAGAAGTAATTTAAAACGATTTTATTTATGATCAAATTTTATATATTTTTTTGGATCAAATCCATTTTAATAGAATTTATATACTATTCATCTATTAGTAAACACTACCGTATATTATTTTTTAAGCTATCTTATTTTTTGAACTTTTATTCAAATCTTTGGTCGCAAGAAGAATTGCATGATAAATAAAAACATTTAATCAAAGTCAATTTTATTTTTCATATTCAAATGGACTGAGTGTTAACATTTAACATTTTTTGCTAATTGTCGTCAAAAATTAGGCGTAAAGCAAAAATTGATATTTCATATGGTTTTATGATAGATAAGCATTATATTCCCACTCATTATATTCGTAAATTTTGAGGTTTATCCTTCGCTTTTAAGATCATTGAATTTGATTTTTATATAAAATAGTTATATATTAGAAAATAATATGAGTTTATGTGATATTATTTTTCAGAAGATTTCATTCTATATGCCTATGAAAAGTACTCTCAAAACTAACTTTTTCCTAATTATAATTAAATCTAGAATATTGTATTATGCTTAGTGTTATTTCATTTTTCTCATTCAATTTAGAATTTACAAATGTCAAAAATTGAGAGCTGTCACTTTTGATGAATTTCTGTTTATTACATAGCATTAATAAAAAAATCATTTGTTCTGATTAATATTTATCCAATAATAATATATATTCATTTTTGAATTTAATTAGCTTTTTTAAAGCTTAATATTTAATAATATTATTATTCAACATTCTTAATAAATATAGATATATGCTTTATGTCTAATATATGTTTTGTAGAAATTTCGAGGAAATATCAAGGTTTCAACATCACTTCACTTCCACCATTTCGTCTTACGAAAGTTTAATTGTATGATTAAATACTTGGGCCATTCTAATATTTCATCTTTTTGAAATCGATTTTGCTCAATAGGATATGTATTAAAATATTTTTCCAATGCATCCAATAAATTATCCGTGCCATTTATTGATATATCAAGAAAGTCGTTTTGTTTTGTTTCTATCGGGGTAATACGATGTGAAAAGTGACAAAAATATACTATGATTTATATTTCATTGTATAATAAAGTCGAGAAGGGAGTCCTAACCTTAAGAAAGGGCTCTCTTCTCGACTTTCTGCTGCAATCTCACTCGAATTGCGCGTATATACTGCTTCTTTCATTAGAAGTAGTATATACGCGCAACAATATGCCATGGCAAGTGCACTTGTCGCCACTTTTAATGTTTCTCAAATGCAATGCGGGAAGGAGTGGCAATATAGTACTTGGGTAGTTGTGGAGTTATGTGTTAGGAGAGGGAACAGGACAAATTTGCCACACGGCACTTTTTTTTAAAAAAAATTAATGGAGCGGAGCGATACTCTGCTGCAGGAGCCCCAAGGCTCCCAATCATTACGAAAGGGAGCCTCAGGGCTCCTGAGAATCCATCAGCAGAGGCCTTTTCATTTGGCCTCTGCTGATCAAAGATTCGGCGAAGCCATTCTTCGTCTCAGGAGCCCCAAGGCTCCCAATCATTACGAAAGGGAGCCTCAGGGCTCCTGAGAATCCATCAGCAGAGGCCTTTTCATTTGGCCTCTGCTGATCAAAGATTCGGCGAAGCCATTCTTCGTCTCAGGAGCCCCAAGGCTCCCAATCATTACGAAAGGGAGCCTCAGGGCTCCTGAGAATCCATCAGTAGAGGCCTTTTCATTTGGCCTCTGCTGATCAAAGATTCGGCGAAGCCATTCTTCGTCTCAGGAGCCCCAAGGCTCCCAATCATTACGAAAGGGAGCCTCAGGGCTCCTGAGAAACCTCTTTGAGAAGGTTTTCTTTAAGAAAACCTTCTCAAAGATGATTGTCAGCATTCACTCAAAATCTACCAAGAGTTTCAAAGTTTCAAATCTATCTGAAATGAAGCTTTGAATCTCTTGTATATCTAATTGTAGAGGTACCTTTTCAAAATGTCTTCTATTGATTAAATTTAATCAGTAAAAGTCATTTTGAAAAGGTACATCTCTATAATTGCTATTGAGCATTCACTCTTGGAACCTTGGAGCTCTTGTGTAGTGCATGAAAACTCCAAGATTCTAGAATAAAACATATATCATAGACATAATTTCTTCAAATATAATTTAAGGTTATTTTTTAAAAAATTAGAACAGCGTAATTTAAGGTTATTGAAAAGTGACACTTGACAAATTTATCCCGCACTCTTCAAAAATAAGGAAATTTTGATAAATATCCTCATCGCTATTATCATAAAAGATTCAATATCCCTTTCGATATTTAATGACAAATTTGAAAAGGTGTTTGAAATTCTTTCGGATTTTGTTGAATTTAACCCAAAATTTATTATTAATTGTTTACAAGAAATTTTATTTAACTCTTCTTGTAAAGAAAACTTTGCCAATATTTTGAATGCATTTGAAAATTCCGAGCTTAGAATATATTTGGATGAATGCGAAGATGAAATCGATCCTGAAATTTTTGACTCTCTCAAAAATATGTATTCAATTTTAAATGAATCTAATTCTCATCAATAATAACATATGAATAAAAAATAAATGGATTTAATTTTTTTTATCAGTTTCAATAGATTACAGTTATTTTTATTTTCTACAATATCTCATTACCAAATCGTTTTAACTCTTTGTATATCAAAGAATAATAATAAGTGACCTGTAATAACCATACTCATAATGGATTAGACCTCAAATTATTTAAAATGTCAATTCAATATTATTAAATTACAATTTCTTTTATTCTAATAGATTTTAACTAGCCAATCATGATTACAAATATTGTAGCCTTCATTAACTCATAATATCGAAGAATATAACTTATATTCATGGACAATTTGTGATTAATTTCCAATAATATATAAAACCGACTCAAATTAATCATGTTGGCATTAGCGCGCATCGATGCTCAATCTACCTGTAGTATTATAAGCTTATATTCCTATTTTTCAGCATTAAAATTGTGAATTACGTAATTTTGTCATAGTTTTACGTAATTTTAATTTTTTTTGATAAGAAAAAAATGACTTTAAGAAAAAACGAGATCACTCATAATCTTTTTCTCAGAAAACTGCAGAGTATACAACAAATGTACTCAAACGTGCATTAAGCACAATACCTGGTCCCCATTTCGCTCTATGGACCGATAATGGTACAAAAAATAAAGAAAAATTGCAAAAACGTTCCCACTTTTTGAGAGGGATGTTTTGCAAAATAATTTTATGGACATCTCTGGAAAGTTTCATTTCAGTTTGATAATATATCCAACACCTATATAGAAGAGCCTTGCTGATTTGACCTGAAAGAGCGAAAGTTAGTTTTTTGATTTGAAAACCCTGCAATTTAATATTGTTAAGGACTCAATGTAGAAATATGATATAATATCATGTAGAGATCAATCATCTTCCAAAAATCTTCTATGTATGAAAGAAAAAAATTTGCAAAACGTACCTCTCAAGAAGTGGGAACGTTTTGCACACTCTCGAAAATAAAACACAATTTCATTAATTATTATGCGAAAGGGGAATTGAACATATTTTTATTCAACCAGATAATCCTCAGGCCAACAGATTTCGCAAAGAGAATTTCCCCAAACAGTAAGATTTTTCAAAAAAAAGAAATATAATGCGAAGAATTAAGATTAATCACCGAAAAAACAACTGATTTTACTTACTTTAATGATTTTGAAGATATGCAAATTATCAGGAAGAAAGCTCAATATAACAAATAAAATAATATTCTAATTTGCAAGAATGGGTTTAATGACTACGCACAAATACATAGCCTCATACATATCAACAAAGGTCTTGGGTCTCCGAGGTTCTCAATTTCATCAGAAACCGCTATATGATAACCAAGCTTACTCAGATCTACACATAAATACATAGCCTCATACATATCAACAAAGGTCTCTCTACTCTTAAGTTCCAATTCCCAAAATTTTATTTTTATATTTATTGGCAAAAGGTAAAAGTTCCAAATTATCGTATCGTTAATTTTTAATTTGCTTTCAAATTATATTTTTTGTACTTACGTTCAATTTTTATTTTTAATAAATTATTTATATTAAAATTTCGAAATATTCATAAATACATTCAATTCATATAATAATAGTCAATATCATCGTTTTGAGAAGATCAGATCCTACACAAAAACCATGGAGAGGATTGTATTTTCAATGTATGCCTCTGGTCGAGCACTAAAAGCAAAAGCTAGACAGTTTTTAACCTGTATAATAAAAATGTATCATATATCTTTTTGGAAAATAAAAACAAATTTTTATTTATTCAATATTATATAAAAAGGTGTTGATATTGCAGGTTTTTCAGTATGTTTTCCATCCCAATAAAACTCAATATTAATCGATATATCTGAAAAATACGAGGTGTCAAAGTGGTGAATTTCACCTCACTTCGTTTTGCTCCATTAAATTGACTCAATTTCATCCCTTTGCTGAGAATTTTTGTATTTGGAGGATAATAATCTAAATAATTCGAAATATTTGTTACAATAACTATCAGTGCTTGATTTAATGTTTGAATTTGATTGCTTCAAATTGCGCAATTTTAAGTAATTCGGCGTCAGATGTTAATTTTTTGCAAGAAGAATTAAATATATATGTGGGATTTGGTATTGCGTTTGATGTTTTGTTTGTTAATTCGTTGGATAAGGCTTTATCTGGGTTCCACGGATGAATACCATACTGATGCATTGACTTAATCACAAGCATCAATTAAAATTCTTACAATTTTTAACCTTGGTTTTGGGGTATTTGATAAATTATCTTGCTCATATGTGTAAAGCGGAACATATTTTAACCTGTTATTCTTTGATCTCAAAGATGCTGCACATCCTACATCAAATAACTGGAGAACTACTGTGCAGTAAGCTGGAAATGTCAAGAGTTCAATTCTGAAGAGACTCAAAAGTTTGCAAGTAAAATAACTTACTCGGCTGATATGATTATCACCGAATACGATATTATGCTGAGCTGCTGTGATAGCATCAAGACTTGAGCGATATCTCTGGATTTCGATAATAAAAGTTAAATTAAAGATATCCCATATCTTCTTTGTCATCCATCCATAAGATTGTCCTGTAAGGAATGCTCTCACGGAGCGGAGTTCCTGTGAACAATTTTATATTCCTGGAACAATAATAAATGGTTTCATCCGGTATCCTTCAGAATTATATGGGAAGATACTAGTAACAAGCACAAATTCATGCTCTTCTTTGGTTAAAGGAGGGTTGCTTTCAGTGCAGATAACTTTGTAACGCTTTGATGAAGCAGAGATGTTTCATAAATACTCCACTTATTCCATGGATCAATTCCTGCCGTATACTGAAATTAATGTAAGAAGTTAGCAACTGTTGCTGTGTTACAGTACTTTGCTCGTTTTTCCTCATTTTCTTTTGAGCTTTTGATCTCAATGTTGAGATCAGAGCAAACTCTGTTTAACCATGATCTTGAGGGGAGATATACTTCTAGCGAAGTAAACAATTCTTTTTCCTCTTGTTGGAAATTCGTCTGGATGAACAAGGCCAGCTAGATATAAAGCTCTGCTGTATCTATACTCCAGTAATTCGTAGGCAATCTGATAAGCTTCGATTACCTTTTCACATGCAAGACCTTTTGCTCTTTGATTGATTTCACCATAAAAATCAAGTAATTCGACCTCTGAAAGATACGATGGTTCTCCACCATTACATGTGGTTGTCCATACATTTTCCGCAATTGTATGTCGCAACTCTGCAGTTATTGAATCATCGCGTTCCATGTGAAATTCATCTTTGTTATCAGTGTAGCACTTTTTGTTTAGTCTTCTTTTGAAGATTTTACGTTGAATACGAGACAAAACTGCTTTTTCTCAATGAAGTTTACATTTGGCTTTAATGTAATTAAGACTTTTCATGTCACTTTTTGTAAAGTTCATTTTCGGTACGGAACAAATGCATATATTAATGCATTAATTCTAAATGTAATAAATTTTGTATCTTTGAAAATTTCAAAGTTAAAAAAAATTGGACTAATATTATTCGTCTTCAAATGTACTATGCAAATTAAAGTTTTTGGGCTATGGATTCTGTGGGATAAGATTATTGAAATTTTGGATGTTCCTCGAATTGGCCAGAGATTCGAGTGTCAATGCCTTGTTCCATAACATAGTAATTGTGTTTGTGACTGAGCATATTTTTTTCTAAAATATAGAGATTAAAATTGTAAAAATCTTCATTTAAGGAGTTCCTGTTAAATGATTGTGACTTGATTATATTTGTGTCGTTTTTGGTAGTCTCTTTATTCGATTTTGATGAATTTATGTTCGAAATTCGGTATTTAACTAATAAGATTCAGAGTAAAACACTGGAAATCGGATATTCTCTATGCCAATGAACTGGACAATCTGTGTGTTTGGGAGGTGAAATTCCAAATTTTTTTGAAATCCCGAAAATGAAGATCAACCCTTTATTTTTGATTAAGATATTTTACAATTTCAGATTTTTTTGAATACTTTTGATTCGGTTTTGTTAAAAGCATATCAGCTAACTTGTTTTAAAAATCACATATTTTTATGTGGTAAGACGAAATGATGGAAGTGAGGCATATCTCAATATTTTCACCAGATCTTCAGGCATTTAGCATGGATATATAATTGTTATCATGATTTGTATTTAGTAATATTATTTAATCCAACTTATCAAAGCTAAACAAGATAAGAAATGCGTTTTAATTTTTTTTTCAAACAAAATTGAACAAAAAATACACTTAGAAGATATATTTCTTTAAGTTATTTATAGTAATGGAAATAATATGGTATATCTATCATTAACATATAAGCAGATCATACCTCTCTTGTGCCATGCAATTATGAATTAAGAATTTTGTAAATTCAACTGTATATAATAATCTTTTAATTGAAAAACATCATCAGACCAAGAGATGTTAATCATGTGCATCTAATATAATTGTTTTTTGTCTAGTGTTGAAAACAGAAATTCATCAAAAGTGACACCTCAGAAAAGCTATAATATTGAATTTTTGGAACTTTTGATAGAGCACGTTTTTAAATATTAATTAAAGTAAATGTATATTTCGTAAAGATTCTTTTTAATAAAAAATAAAATTTTGAAGAAGAACACAAAATCTTCTGAAAAATAATATCACATAAACTCATATTATTTTCTAATATATAACTATTTTATATAAAAATCAAATTCAATGATCTTAAAAGCGAAGGATAAACCTCAAAATTTACGAATATAATGAGTGGGAATATAATGCTTATCTATCATAAAACCATATGAAATATCAATTTTTGCTTTACGCCTAATTTTTGACGACAATTAGCAAAAAATGTTAAATGTTAACACTCAGTCCATTTGAATATGAAAAATAAAATTGACTTTGATTAAATGTTTTTATTTATCATGCAATTCTTCTTGCGACCAAAGATTTGAATAAAATTTCAAAAAATAAGATAGCTTAAAAATAATATACGGTAGTGTTTACTAATAGATGAATAGTATATAAATTCTATTAAAATGGATTTGATCCAAAAAGATATATAAAATTTGATCATAAATAAAATTGTTTAGAAGTCATTTAAAATGATGTAATTATTCAAATTTTGCTAAAACCCATTCCTCTTTGATATATAACTCCCATTTTTGCATTTCTGGCTCGTACCAAAATTTTGAAACTTCGAATAATTCGTTAGGAGTGTAATTACTATTCGTTTTTGGATTAATATCGAGAGATAAATGTGGTGTATTGTTGTATTTTTCAATGAACTGCTGAACTGAGTCCTTGATTTGTTGAATATCATCCAACTCGTCTGGCAAAAACTTTTCTAAGCTTGGCCACAGGCGCTCCACCTTGCCGTTCTGTCTTGGCATATACGGCAAGGTGTGCTTCCAAACTATTCCGTTTTCCTGCATAACCTGGCCGAATTCACCGCGGTTTTCACCGCCGTTATCGGTCCAGATGCAGTAAGGGATAAACTCCTCTAAAAGTTTTCTTAAAATATTCGCTGTTGAGTTGGAAGACTTGTTTTTCAATAATTTAGTTTTGAGAACTTTACGTGTCATATCATTAATATGGCAAAGAATGGAAAAGAAACATTACCGTGAAGGTAATGAATATCGCAGTGCCATATCAAATTCTTTGATATGGCACGATATTTGGTAGGTGGATCTGCTGGTTTGTAATCTCTTTTTGAAGATAAACCTGATTCCATCATAAATTTTTCCACTTGATGAGGCTTTATTTTTTGTAAATTGTCAAAAATTTGATCTTTTGTCAAATCTTCTATATTTTCAAATTCTTTTGCAATTTCTTCTTTTTCTTTCTCACAATCGGGATTTTGAACAATATTTTGAAACCTTTTAATCAATAAATAAGTTTTTGAAATTCCTCCTTTATATTGTGAAACACAAGAATTAATTAATTGTTTTTGTTCAAATGTTGGTGGATTTGGTTTTCTGCCGCGACTAACTTTTGGTAATTCGATTTCTTGAAGTTGAAATGCTCTTCTTATTGTATTTTCGGCAACATTCAATTTAATTTTACCATTTTCCAATTCAACTTCCTTTCCCACACTTTTGTAATATTCACCTTCTTCTATTCTTCTTTTAGCTTCAAATAGCCATTCTCTGTTTATAGATTTGGCAGTAGTCATAAAAGTGGTCCTTCTTTTGTGATAAGATTCAAATTTGAATGTGGATGATAAATAAAAATCAAAAATAATTGTTATAATTTAAATGAAGAAGTAATTTAAAACGATTTTATTTATGATCAAATTTTATATATTTTTTTGGATCAAATCCATTTTAATAGAATTTATATACTATTCATCTATTAGTAAACACTACCGTATATTATTTTTTAAGCTATCTTATTTTTTGAACTTTTATTCAAATCTTTGGTCGCAAGAAGAATTGCATGATAAATAAAAACATTTAATCAAAGTCAATTTTATTTTTCATATTCAAATGGACTGAGTGTTAACATTTAACATTTTTTGCTAATTGTCGTCAAAAATTAGGCGTAAAGCAAAAATTGATATTTCATATGGTTTTATGATAGATAAGCATTATATTCCCACTCATTATATTCGTAAATTTTGAGGTTTATCCTTCGCTTTTAAGATCATTGAATTTGATTTTTATATAAAATAGTTATATATTAGAAAATAATATGAGTTTATGTGATATTATTTTTCAGAAGATTTCATTCTATATGCCTATGAAAAGTACTCTCAAAACTAACTTTTTCCTAATTATAATTAAATCTAGAATATTGTATTATGCTTAGTGTTATTTCATTTTTCTCATTCAATTTAGAATTTACAAATGTCAAAAATTGAGAGCTGTCACTTTTGATGAATTTCTGTTTATTACATAGCATTAATAAAAAAATCATTTGTTCTGATTAATATTTATCCAATAATAATATATATTCATTTTTGAATTTAATTAGCTTTTTTAAAGCTTAATATTTAATAATATTATTATTCAACATTCTTAATAAAATAAGATATATGCTTTATGTCTAATATATGTTTTGTAGAAATTTCGAGGAAATATCAAGGTTTCAACATCACTTCACTTCCACCATTTCGTCTTACGAAAGTTTAATTGTATGATTAAATACTTGGGCCATTCTAATATTTCATCTTTTTGAAATCGATTTTGCTCAATAGGATATGTATTAAAATATTTTTCCAATGCATCCAATAAATTATCCGTGCCATTTATTGATATATCAAGAAAGTCGTTTTGTTTTGTTTCTATCGGGGTAATACGATGTGAAAAGTGACAAAAATATACTATGATTTATATTTCATTGTATAATAAAGTCGAGAAGGGAGTCCTAACCTTAAGAAAGGGCTCTCTTCTCGACTTTCTGCTGCAATCTCACTCGAATTGCGCGTATATACTGCTTCTTTCATTAGAAGTAGTATATACGCGCAACAATATGCCATGGCAAGTGCACTTGTCGCCACTTTTAATGTTTCTCAAATGCAATGCGGGAAGGAGTGGCAATATAGTACTTGGGTAGTTGTGGAGTTATGTGTTAGGAGAGGGAACAGGACAAATTTGCCACACGGCACTTTTTTTTAAAAAAAATTAATGGAGCGGAGCGATACTCTGCTGCAGGAGCCCCAAGGCTCCCAATCATTACGAAAGGGAGCCTCAGGGCTCCTGAGAATCCATCAGCAGAGGCCTTTTCATTTGGCCTCTGCTGATCAAAGATTCGGCGAAGCCATTCTTCGTCTCAGGAGCCCCAAGGCTCCCAATCATTACGAAAGGGAGCCTCAGGGCTCCTGAGAATCCATCAGCAGAGGCCTTTTCATTTGGCCTCTGCTGATCAAAGATTCGGCGAAGCCATTCTTCGTCTCAGGAGCCCCAAGGCTCCCAATCATTACGAAAGGGAGCCTCAGGGCTCCTGAGAATCCATCAGTAGAGGCCTTTTCATTTGGCCTCTGCTGATCAAAGATTCGGCGAAGCCATTCTTCGTCTCAGGAGCCCCAAGGCTCCCAATCATTACGAAAGGGAGCCTCAGGGCTCCTGAGAAACCTCTTTGAGAAGGTTTTCTTTAAGAAAACCTTCTCAAAGATGATTGTCAGCATTCACTCAAAATCTACCAAGAGTTTCAAAGTTTCAAATCTATCTGAAATGAAGCTTTGAATCTCTTGTATATCTAATTGTAGAGGTACCTTTTCAAAATGTCTTCTATTGATTAAATTTAATCAGTAAAAGTCATTTTGAAAAGGTACATCTCTATAATTGCTATTGAGCATTCACTCTTGGAACCTTGGAGCTCTTGTGTAGTGCATGAAAACTCCAAGATTCTAGAATAAAACATATATCATAGACATAATTTCTTCAAATATAATTTAAGGTTATTTTTTAAAAAATTAGAACAGCGTAATTTAAGGTTATTGAAAAGTGACACTTGACAAATTTATCCCGCACTCTTCAAAAATAAGGAAATTTTGATAAATATCCTCATCGCTATTATCATAAAAGATTCAATATCCCTTTCGATATTTAATGACAAATTTGAAAAGGTGTTTGAAATTCTTTCGGATTTTGTTGAATTTAACCCAAAATTTATTATTAATTGTTTACAAGAAATTTTATTTAACTCTTCTTGTAAAGAAAACTTTGCCAATATTTTGAATGCATTTGAAAATTCCGAGCTTAGAATATATTTGGATGAATGCGAAGATGAAATCGATCCTGAAATTTTTGACTCTCTCAAAAATATGTATTCAATTTTAAATGAATCTAATTCTCATCAATAATAACATATGAATAAAAAATAAATGGATTTAATTTTTTTTATCAGTTTCAATAGATTACAGTTATTTTTATTTTCTACAATATCTCATTACCAAATCGTTTTAACTCTTTGTATATCAAAGAATAATAATAAGTGACCTGTAATAACCATACTCATAATGGATTAGACCTCAAATTATTTAAAATGTCAATTCAATATTATTAAATTACAATTTCTTTTATTCTAATAGATTTTAACTAGCCAATCATGATTACAAATATTGTAGCCTTCATTAACTCATAATATCGAAGAATATAACTTATATTCATGGACAATTTGTGATTAATTTCCAATAATATATAAAACCGACTCAAATTAATCATGTTGGCATTAGCGCGCATCGATGCTCAATCTACCTGTAGTATTATAAGCTTATATTCCTATTTTTCAGCATTAAAATTGTGAATTACGTAATTTTGTCATAGTTTTACGTAATTTTAATTTTTTTTGATAAGAAAAAAATGACTTTAAGAAAAAACGAGATCACTCATAATCTTTTTCTCAGAAAACTGCAGAGTATACAACAAATGTACTCAAACGTGCATTAAGCACAATACCTGGTCCCCATTTCGCTCTATGGACCGATAATGGTACAAAAAATAAAGAAAAATTGCAAAAACGTTCCCACTTTTTGAGAGGGATGTTTTGCAAAATAATTTTATGGACATCTCTGGAAAGTTTCATTTCAGTTTGATAATATATCCAACACCTATATAGAAGAGCCTTGCTGATTTGACCTGAAAGAGCGAAAGTTAGTTTTTTGATTTGAAAACCCTGCAATTTAATATTGTTAAGGACTCAATGTAGAAATATGATATAATATCATGTAGAGATCAATCATCTTCCAAAAATCTTCTATGTATGAAAGAAAAAAATTTGCAAAACGTACCTCTCAAGAAGTGGGAACGTTTTGCACACTCTCGAAAATAAAACACAATTTCATTAATTATTATGCGAAAGGGGAATTGAACATATTTTTATTCAACCAGATAATCCTCAGGCCAACAGATTTCGCAAAGAGAATTTCCCCAAACAGTAAGATTTTTCAAAAAAAAGAAATATAATGCGAAGAATTAAGATTAATCACCGAAAAAACAACTGATTTTACTTACTTTAATGATTTTGAAGATATGCAAATTATCAGGAAGAAAGCTCAATATAACAAATAAAATAATATTCTAATTTGCAAGAATGGGTTTAATGACTACGCACAAATACATAGCCTCATACATATCAACAAAGGTCTTGGGTCTCCGAGGTTCTCAATTTCATCAGAAACCGCTATATGATAACCAAGCTTACTCAGATCTACACATAAATACATAGCCTCATACATATCAACAAAGGTCTCTCTACTCTTAAGTTCCAATTCCCAAAATTTTATTTTTATATTTATTGGCAAAAGGTAAAAGTTCCAAATTATCGTATCGTTAATTTTTAATTTGCTTTCAAATTATATTTTTTGTACTTACGTTCAATTTTTATTTTTAATAAATTATTTATATTAAAATTTCGAAATATTCATAAATACATTCAATTCATATAATAATAGTCAATATCATCGTTTTGAGAAGATCAGATCCTACACAAAAACCATGGAGAGGATTGTATTTTCAATGTATGCCTCTGGTCGAGCACTAAAAGCAAAAGCTAGACAGTTTTTAACCTGTATAATAAAAATGTATCATATATCTTTTTGGAAAATAAAAACAAATTTTTATTTATTCAATATTATATAAAAAGGTGTTGATATTGCAGGTTTTTCAGTATGTTTTCCATCCCAATAAAACTCAATATTAATCGATATATCTGAAAAATACGAGGTGTCAAAGTGGTGAATTTCACCTCACTTCGTTTTGCTCCATTAAATTGACTCAATTTCATCCCTTTGCTGAGAATTTTTGTATTTGGAGGATAATAATCTAAATAATTCGAAATATTTGTTACAATAACTATCAGTGCTTGATTTAATGTTTGAATTTGATTGCTTCAAATTGCGCAATTTTAAGTAATTCGGCGTCAGATGTTAATTTTTTGCAAGAAGAATTAAATATATATGTGGGATTTGGTATTGCGTTTGATGTTTTGTTTGTTAATTCGTTGGATAAGGCTTTATCTGGGTTCCACGGATGAATACCATACTGATGCATTGACTTAATCACAAGCATCAATTAAAATTCTTACAATTTTTAACCTTGGTTTTGGGGTATTTGATAAATTATCTTGCTCATATGTGTAAAGCGGAACATATTTTAACCTGTTATTCTTTGATCTCAAAGATGCTGCACATCCTACATCAAATAACTGGAGAACTACTGTGCAGTAAGCTGGAAATGTCAAGAGTTCAATTCTGAAGAGACTCAAAAGTTTGCAAGTAAAATAACTTACTCGGCTGATATGATTATCACCGAATACGATATTATGCTGAGCTGCTGTGATAGCATCAAGACTTGAGCGATATCTCTGGATTTCGATAATAAAAGTTAAATTAAAGATATCCCATATCTTCTTTGTCATCCATCCATAAGATTGTCCTGTAAGGAATGCTCTCACGGAGCGGAGTTCCTGTGAACAATTTTATATTCCTGGAACAATAATAAATGGTTTCATCCGGTATCCTTCAGAATTATATGGGAAGATACTAGTAACAAGCACAAATTCATGCTCTTCTTTGGTTAAAGGAGGGTTGCTTTCAGTGCAGATAACTTTGTAACGCTTTGATGAAGCAGAGATGTTTCATAAATACTCCACTTATTCCATGGATCAATTCCTGCCGTATACTGAAATTAATGTAAGAAGTTAGCAACTGTTGCTGTGTTACAGTACTTTGCTCGTTTTTCCTCATTTTCTTTTGAGCTTTTGATCTCAATGTTGAGATCAGAGCAAACTCTGTTTAACCATGATCTTGAGGGGAGATATACTTCTAGCGAAGTAAACAATTCTTTTTCCTCTTGTTGGAAATTCGTCTGGATGAACAAGGCCAGCTAGATATAAAGCTCTGCTGTATCTATACTCCAGTAATTCGTAGGCAATCTGATAAGCTTCGATTACCTTTTCACATGCAAGACCTTTTGCTCTTTGATTGATTTCACCATAAAAATCAAGTAATTCGACCTCTGAAAGATACGATGGTTCTCCACCATTACATGTGGTTGTCCATACATTTTCCGCAATTGTATGTCGCAACTCTGCAGTTATTGAATCATCGCGTTCCATGTGAAATTCATCTTTGTTATCAGTGTAGCACTTTTTGTTTAGTCTTCTTTTGAAGATTTTACGTTGAATACGAGACAAAACTGCTTTTTCTCAATGAAGTTTACATTTGGCTTTAATGTAATTAAGACTTTTCATGTCACTTTTTGTAAAGTTCATTTTCGGTACGGAACAAATGCATATATTAATGCATTAATTCTAAATGTAATAAATTTTGTATCTTTGAAAATTTCAAAGTTAAAAAAAATTGGACTAATATTATTCGTCTTCAAATGTACTATGCAAATTAAAGTTTTTGGGCTATGGATTCTGTGGGATAAGATTATTGAAATTTTGGATGTTCCTCGAATTGGCCAGAGATTCGAGTGTCAATGCCTTGTTCCATAACATAGTAATTGTGTTTGTGACTGAGCATATTTTTTTCTAAAATATAGAGATTAAAATTGTAAAAATCTTCATTTAAGGAGTTCCTGTTAAATGATTGTGACTTGATTATATTTGTGTCGTTTTTGGTAGTCTCTTTATTCGATTTTGATGAATTTATGTTCGAAATTCGGTATTTAACTAATAAGATTCAGAGTAAAACACTGGAAATCGGATATTCTCTATGCCAATGAACTGGACAATCTGTGTGTTTGGGAGGTGAAATTCCAAATTTTTTTGAAATCCCGAAAATGAAGATCAACCCTTTATTTTTGATTAAGATATTTTACAATTTCAGATTTTTTTGAATACTTTTGATTCGGTTTTGTTAAAAGCATATCAGCTAACTTGTTTTAAAAATCACATATTTTTATGTGGTAAGACGAAATGATGGAAGTGAGGCATATCTCAATATTTTCACCAGATCTTCAGGCATTTAGCATGGATATATAATTGTTATCATGATTTGTATTTAGTAATATTATTTAATCCAACTTATCAAAGCTAAACAAGATAAGAAATGCGTTTTAATTTTTTTTTCAAACAAAATTGAACAAAAAATACACTTAGAAGATATATTTCTTTAAGTTATTTATAGTAATGGAAATAATATGGTATATCTATCATTAACATATAAGCAGATCATACCTCTCTTGTGCCATGCAATTATGAATTAAGAATTTTGTAAATTCAACTGTATATAATAATCTTTTAATTGAAAAACATCATCAGACCAAGAGATGTTAATCATGTGCATCTAATATAATTGTTTTTGTCTAGTGTTGAAAACAGAAATTCATCAAAAGTGACACCTCAGAAAAGCTATAATATTGAATTTTTGGAACTTTTGATAGAGCACGTTTTTAAATATTAATTAAAGTAAATGTATATTTTGTAAAGATTCTTTTTAATAAAAAATAAAATTTTGAAGAAGAACACAAAATCTTCTGAAAAATAATATCACATAAACTCATATTATTTTCTAATATATAACTATTTTATATAAAAATCAAATTCAATGATCTTAAAAGCGAAGGATAAACCTCAAAATTTACGAATATAATGAGTGGGAATATAATGCTTATCTATCATAAAACCATATGAAATATCAATTTTTGCTTTACGCCTAATTTTTGACGACAATTAGCAAAAAATGTTAAATGTTAACACTCAGTCCATTTGAATATGAAAAATAAAATTGACTTTGATTAAATGTTTTTATTTATCATGCAATTCTTCTTGCGACCAAAGATTTGAATAAAATTTCAAAAAATAAGATAGCTTAAAAATAATATACGGTAGTGTTTACTAATAGATGAATAGTATATAAATTCTATTAAAATGGATTTGATCCAAAAAGATATATAAAATTTGATCATAAATAAAATTGTTTAGAAGTCATTTAAAATGATGTAATTATTCAAATTTTGCTAAAACCCATTCCTCTTTGATATATAACTCCCATTTTTGCATTTCTGGCTCGTACCAAAATTTTGAAACTTCGAATAATTCGTTAGGAGTGTAATTACTATTCGTTTTTGGATTAATATCGAGAGATAAATGTGGTGTATTGTTGTATTTTTCAATGAACTGCTGAACTGAGTCCTTGATTTGTTGAATATCATCCAACTCGTCTGGCAAAAACTTTTCTAAGCTTGGCCACAGGCGCTCCACCTTGCCGTTCTGTCTTGGCATATACGGCAAGGTGTGCTTCCAAACTATTCCGTTTTCCTGCATAACCTGGCCGAATTCACCGCGGTTTTCACCGCCGTTATCGGTCCAGATGCAGTAAGGGATAAACTCCTCTAAAAGTTTTCTTAAAATATTCGCTGTTGAGTTGGAAGACTTGTTTTTCAATAATTTAGTTTTGAGAACTTTACGTGTCATATCATTCAATATGGCAAAGAATGGAAAAGAAACATTACCGTGAAGGTAATGAATATCGCAGTGCCATATCAAATTCTTTGATATGGCACGATATTTGGTAGGTGGATCTGCTGGTTTGTAATCTCTTTTGAAGATAAACCTGATTCCATCATAAATTTTTCCACTTGATGAGGCTTTATTTTTTGTAAATTGTCAAAAATTTGATCTTTTGTCAAATCTTCTATATTTTCAAATTCTTTTGCAATTTCTTCTTTTTCTTTCTCACAATCGGGATTTTGAACAATATTTTGAAACCTTTTAATCAATAAATAAGTTTTTGAAATTCCTCCTTTATATTGTGAAACACAAGAATTAATTAATTGTTTTTGTTCAAATGTTGGTGGATTTGGTTTTCTGCCGCGACTAACTTTTGGTAATTCGATTTCTTGAAGTTGAAATGCTCTTCTTATTGTATTTTCGGCAACATTCAATTTAATTTTACCATTTTCCAATTCAACTTCCTTTCCCACACTTTTGTAATATTCACCTTCTTCTATTCTTCTTTTAGCTTCAAATAGCCATTCTCTGTTTATAGATTTGGCAGTAGTCATAAAAGTGGTCCTTCTTTTGTGATAAGATTCAAATTTGAATGTGGATGATAAATAAAAATCAAAAATAATTGTTATAATTTAAATGAAGAAGTAATTTAAAACGATTTTATTTATGATCAAATTTTATATATCTTTTTTGGATCAAATCCATTTTAATAGAATTTATATACTATTCATCTATTAGTAAACACTACCGTATATTATTTTTAAGCTATCTTATTTTTTGAAATTTTATTCAAATCTTTGGTCGCAAGAAGAATTGCATGATAAATAAAAACATTTAATCAAAGTCAATTTTATTTTTCATATTCAAATGGACTGAGTGTTAACATTTAACATTTTTTGCTAATTGTCGTCAAAAATTAGGCGTAAAGCAAAAATTGATATTTCATATGGTTTTATGATAGATAAGCATTATATTCCCACTCATTATATTCGTAAATTTTGAGGTTTATCCTTCGCTTTTAAGATCATTGAATTTGATTTTTATATAAAATAGTTATATATTAGAAAATAATATGAGTTTATGTGATATTATTTTTCAGAAGATTTCATTCTATATGCCTATGAAAAGTACTCTCAAAACTAACTTTTTCCTAATTATAATTAAATCTAGAATATTGTATTATGCTTAGTGTTATTTCATTTTTCTCATTCAATTTAGAATTTACAAATGTCAAAAATTGAGAGCTGTCACTTTTGATGAATTTCTGTTTATTACATAGCATTAATAAAAAAATCATTTGTTCTGATTAATATTTATCCAATAATAATATATATTCATTTTTGAATTTAATTAGCTTTTTTAAAGCTTAATATTTAATAATATTATTATTCAACATTCTTAATAAAATAAGATATATGCTTTATGTCTAATATATGTTTTGTAGAAATTTCGAGGAAATATCAAGGTTTCAACATCACTTCACTTCCACCATTTCGTCTTACGAAAGTTTAATTGTATGATTAAATACTTGGGCCATTCTAATATTTCATCTTTTTGAAATCGATTTTGCTCAATAGGATATGTATTAAAATATTTTTCCAATGCATCCAATAAATTATCCGTGCCATTTATTGATATATCAAGAAAGTCGTTTTGTTTTGTTTCTATCGGGGTAATACGATGTGAAAAGTGACAAAAATATACTATGATTTATATTTCATTGTATAATAAAGTCGAGAAGGGAGTCCTAACCTTAAGAAAGGGCTCTCTTCTCGACTTTCTGCTGCAATCTCACTCGAATTGCGCGTATATACTGCTTCTTTCATTAGAAGTAGTATATACGCGCAACAATATGCCATGGCAAGTGCACTTGTCGCCACTTTTAATGTTTCTCAAATGCAATGCGGGAAGGAGTGGCAATATAGTACTTGGGTAGTTGTGGAGTTATGTGTTAGGAGAGGGAACAGGACAAATTTGCCACACGGCACTTTTTTTTAAAAAAAATTAATGGAGCGGAGCGATACTCTGCTGCAGGAGCCCCAAGGCTCCCAATCATTACGAAAGGGAGCCTCAGGGCTCCTGAGAATCCATCAGCAGAGGCCTTTTCATTTGGCCTCTGCTGATCAAAGATTCGGCGAAGCCATTCTTCGTCTCAGGAGCCCCAAGGCTCCCAATCATTACGAAAGGGAGCCTCAGGGCTCCTGAGAATCCATCAGCAGAGGCCTTTTCATTTGGCCTCTGCTGATCAAAGATTCGGCGAAGCCATTCTTCGTCTCAGGAGCCCCAAGGCTCCCAATCATTACGAAAGGGAGCCTCAGGGCTCCTGAGAATCCATCAGTAGAGGCCTTTTCATTTGGCCTCTGCTGATCAAAGATTCGGCGAAGCCATTCTTCGTCTCAGGAGCCCCAAGGCTCCCAATCATTACGAAAGGGAGCCTCAGGGCTCCTGAGAATCCATCAGTAGAGGCCTTTTCATTTGGCCTCTGCTGATCAAAGATTCGGCGAAGCCATTCTTCGTCTCAGGAGCCCCAAGGCTCCCAATCATTACGAAAGGGAGCCTCAGGGCTCCTGAGAAACCTCTTTGAGAAGGTTTTCTTTAAGAAAACCTTCTCAAAGATGATTGTCAGCATTCACTCAAAATCTACCAAGAGTTTCAAAGTTTCAAATCTATCTGAAATGAAGCTTTGAATCTCTTGTATATCTAATTGTAGAGGTACCTTTTCAAAATGTCTTCTATTGATTAAATTTAATCAGTAAAAGTCATTTTGAAAAGGTACATCTCTATAATTGCTATTGAGCATTCACTCTTGGAACCTTGGAGCTCTTGTGTAGTGCATGAAAACTCCAAGATTCTAGAATAAAACATATATCATAGACATAATTTCTTCAAATATAATTTAAGGTTATTTTTTAAAAAATTAGAACAGCGTAATTTAAGGTTATTGAAAAGTGACACTTGACAAATTTATCCCGCACTCTTCAAAAATAAGGAAATTTTGATAAATATCCTCATCGCTATTATCATAAAAGATTCAATATCCCTTTCGATATTTAATGACAAATTTGAAAAGGTGTTTGAAATTCTTTCGGATTTTGTTGAATTTAACCCAAAATTTATTATTAATTGTTTACAAGAAATTTTATTTAACTCTTCTTGTAAAGAAAACTTTGCCAATATTTTGAATGCATTTGAAAATTCCGAGCTTAGAATATATTTGGATGAATGCGAAGATGAAATCGATCCTGAAATTTTTGACTCTCTCAAAAATATGTATTCAATTTTAAATGAATCTAATTCTCATCAATAATAACATATGAATAAAAAATAAATGGATTTAATTTTTTTTATCAGTTTCAATAGATTACAGTTATTTTTATTTTCTACAATATCTCATTACCAAATCGTTTTAACTCTTTGTATATCAAAGAATAATAATAAGTGACCTGTAATAACCATACTCATAATGGATTAGACCTCAAATTATTTAAAATGTCAATTCAATATTATTAAATTACAATTTCTTTTATTCTAATAGATTTTAACTAGCCAATCATGATTACAAATATTGTAGCCTTCATTAACTCATAATATCGAAGAATATAACTTATATTCATGGACAATTTGTGATTAATTTCCAATAATATATAAAACCGACTCAAATTAATCATGTTGGCATTAGCGCGCATCGATGCTCAATCTACCTGTAGTATTATAAGCTTATATTCCTATTTTTCAGCATTAAAATTGTGAATTACGTAATTTTGTCATAGTTTTACGTAATTTTAATTTTTTTTGATAAGAAAAAAATGACTTTAAGAAAAAACGAGATCACTCATAATCTTTTTCTCAGAAAACTGCAGAGTATACAACAAATGTACTCAAACGTGCATTAAGCACAATACCTGGTCCCCATTTCGCTCTATGGACCGATAATGGTACAAAAAATAAAGAAAAATTGCAAAAACGTTCCCACTTTTTGAGAGGGATGTTTTGCAAAATAATTTTATGGACATCTCTGGAAAGTTTCATTTCAGTTTGATAATATATCCAACACCTATATAGAAGAGCCTTGCTGATTTGACCTGAAAGAGCGAAAGTTAGTTTTTTGATTTGAAAACCCTGCAATTTAATATTGTTAAGGACTCAATGTAGAAATATGATATAATATCATGTAGAGATCAATCATCTTCCAAAAATCTTCTATGTATGAAAGAAAAAAATTTGCAAAACGTACCTCTCAAGAAGTGGGAACGTTTTGCACACTCTCGAAAATAAAACACAATTTCATTAATTATTATGCGAAAGGGGAATTGAACATATTTTTATTCAACCAGATAATCCTCAGGCCAACAGATTTCGCAAAGAGAATTTCCCCAAACAGTAAGATTTTTCAAAAAAAAGAAATATAATGCGAAGAATTAAGATTAATCACCGAAAAAACAACTGATTTTACTTACTTTAATGATTTTGAAGATATGCAAATTATCAGGAAGAAAGCTCAATATAACAAATAAAATAATATTCTAATTTGCAAGAATGGGTTTAATGACTACGCACAAATACATAGCCTCATACATATCAACAAAGGTCTTGGGTCTCCGAGGTTCTCAATTTCATCAGAAACCGCTATATGATAACCAAGCTTACTCAGATCTACACATAAATACATAGCCTCATACATATCAACAAAGGTCTCTCTACTCTTAAGTTCCAATTCCCAAAATTTTATTTTTATATTTATTGGCAAAAGGTAAAAGTTCCAAATTATCGTATCGTTAATTTTTAATTTGCTTTCAAATTATATTTTTTGTACTTACGTTCAATTTTTATTTTTAATAAATTATTTATATTAAAATTTCGAAATATTCATAAATACATTCAATTCATATAATAATAGTCAATATCATCGTTTTGAGAAGATCAGATCCTACACAAAAACCATGGAGAGGATTGTATTTTCAATGTATGCCTCTGGTCGAGCACTAAAAGCAAAAGCTAGACAGTTTTTAACCTGTATAATAAAAATGTATCATATATCTTTTTGGAAAATAAAAACAAATTTTTATTTATTCAATATTATATAAAAAGGTGTTGATATTGCAGGTTTTTCAGTATGTTTTCCATCCCAATAAAACTCAATATTAATCGATATATCTGAAAAATACGAGGTGTCAAAGTGGTGAATTTCACCTCACTTCGTTTTGCTCCATTAAATTGACTCAATTTCATCCCTTTGCTGAGAATTTTTGTATTTGGAGGATAATAATCTAAATAATTCGAAATATTTGTTACAATAACTATCAGTGCTTGATTTAATGTTTGAATTTGATTGCTTCAAATTGCGCAATTTTAAGTAATTCGGCGTCAGATGTTAATTTTTTGCAAGAAGAATTAAATATATATGTGGGATTTGGTATTGCGTTTGATGTTTTGTTTGTTAATTCGTTGGATAAGGCTTTATCTGGGTTCCACGGATGAATACCATACTGATGCATTGACTTAATCACAAGCATCAATTAAAATTCTTACAATTTTTAACCTTGGTTTTGGGGTATTTGATAAATTATCTTGCTCATATGTGTAAAGCGGAACATATTTTAACCTGTTATTCTTTGATCTCAAAGATGCTGCACATCCTACATCAAATAACTGGAGAACTACTGTGCAGTAAGCTGGAAATGTCAAGAGTTCAATTCTGAAGAGACTCAAAAGTTTGCAAGTAAAATAACTTACTCGGCTGATATGATTATCACCGAATACGATATTATGCTGAGCTGCTGTGATAGCATCAAGACTTGAGCGATATCTCTGGATTTCGATAATAAAAGTTAAATTAAAGATATCCCATATCTTCTTTGTCATCCATCCATAAGATTGTCCTGTAAGGAATGCTCTCACGGAGCGGAGTTCCTGTGAACAATTTTATATTCCTGGAACAATAATAAATGGTTTCATCCGGTATCCTTCAGAATTATATGGGAAGATACTAGTAACAAGCACAAATTCATGCTCTTCTTTGGTTAAAGGAGGGTTGCTTTCAGTGCAGATAACTTTGTAACGCTTTGATGAAGCAGAGATGTTTCATAAATACTCCACTTATTCCATGGATCAATTCCTGCCGTATACTGAAATTAATGTAAGAAGTTAGCAACTGTTGCTGTGTTACAGTACTTTGCTCGTTTTTCCTCATTTTCTTTTGAGCTTTTGATCTCAATGTTGAGATCAGAGCAAACTCTGTTTAACCATGATCTTGAGGGGAGATATACTTCTAGCGAAGTAAACAATTCTTTTTCCTCTTGTTGGAAATTCGTCTGGATGAACAAGGCCAGCTAGATATAAAGCTCTGCTGTATCTATACTCCAGTAATTCGTAGGCAATCTGATAAGCTTCGATTACCTTTTCACATGCAAGACCTTTTGCTCTTTGATTGATTTCACCATAAAAATCAAGTAATTCGACTCTGAAAGATACGATGGTTCTCCACCCATTACATGTGGTTGTCCATACATTTTCCGCAATTGTATGTCGCAACTCTGCAGTTATTGAATCATCGCGTTCCATGTGAAATTCATCTTTGTTATCAGTGTAGCACTTTTTGTTTAGTCTTCTTTTGAAGATTTTACGTTGAATACGAGACAAAACTGCTTTTTCTCAATGAAGTTTACATTTGGCTTTAATGTAATTAAGACTTTTCATGTCACTTTTTGTAAAGTTCATTTTCGGTACGGAACAAATGCATATATTAATGCATTAATTCTAAATGTAATAAATTTTGTATCTTTGAAAATTTCAAAGTTAAAAAAAATTGGACTAATATTATTCGTCTTCAAATGTACTATGCAAATTAAAGTTTTTGGGCTATGGATTCTGTGGGATAAGATTATTGAAATTTTGGATGTTCCTCGAATTGGCCAGAGATTCGAGTGTCAATGCCTTGTTCCATAACATAGTAATTGTGTTTGTGACTGAGCATATTTTTTTCTAAAATATAGAGATTAAAATTGTAAAAATCTTCATTTAAGGAGTTCCTGTTAAATGATTGTGACTTGATTATATTTGTGTCGTTTTTGGTAGTCTCTTTATTCGATTTTGATGAATTTATGTTCGAAATTCGGTATTTAACTAATAAGATTCAGAGTAAAACACTGGAAATCGGATATTCTCTATGCCAATGAACTGGACAATCTGTGTGTTTGGGAGGTGAAATTCCAAATTTTTTTGAAATCCCGAAAATGAAGATCAACCCTTTATTTTTGATTAAGATATTTTACAATTTCAGATTTTTTTGAATACTTTTGATTCGGTTTTGTTAAAAGCATATCAGCTAACTTGTTTTAAAAATCACATATTTTTATGTGGTAAGACGAAATGATGGAAGTGAGGCATATCTCAATATTTTCACCAGATCTTCAGGCATTTAGCATGGATATATAATTGTTATCATGATTTGTATTTAGTAATATTATTTAATCCAACTTATCAAAGCTAAACAAGATAAGAAATGCGTTTTAATTTTTTTTTCAAACAAAATTGAACAAAAAATACACTTAGAAGATATATTTCTTTAAGTTATTTATAGTAATGGAAATAATATGGTATATCTATCATTAACATATAAGCAGATCATACCTCTCTTGTGCCATGCAATTATGAATTAAGAATTTTGTAAATTCAACTGTATATAATAATCTTTTAATTGAAAAACATCATCAGACCAAGAGATGTTAATCATGTGCATCTAATATAATTGTTTTTGTCTAGTGTTGAAAACAGAAATTCATCAAAAGTGACACCTCAGAAAAGCTATAATATTGAATTTTTGGAACTTTTGATAGAGCACGTTTTTAAATATTAATTAAAGTAAATGTATATTTTGTAAAGATTCTTTTTAATAAAAAATAAAATTTTGAAGAAGAACACAAAATCTTCTGAAAAATAATATCACATAAACTCATATTATTTTCTAATATATAACTATTTTATATAAAAATCAAATTCAATGATCTTAAAAGCGAAGGATAAACCTCAAAATTTACGAATATAATGAGTGGGAATATAATGCTTATCTATCATAAAACCATATGAAATATCAATTTTTGCTTTACGCCTAATTTTTGACGACAATTAGCAAAAAATGTTAAATGTTAACACTCAGTCCATTTGAATATGAAAAATAAAATTGACTTTGATTAAATGTTTTTATTTATCATGCAATTCTTCTTGCGACCAAAGATTTGAATAAAATTTCAAAAAATAAGATAGCTTAAAAATAATATACGGTAGTGTTTACTAATAGATGAATAGTATATAAATTCTATTAAAATGGATTTGATCCAAAAAGATATATAAAATTTGATCATAAATAAAATTGTTTAGAAGTCATTTAAAATGATGTAATTATTCAAATTTTGCTAAAACCCATTCCTCTTTGATATATAACTCCCATTTTTGCATTTCTGGCTCGTACCAAAATTTTGAAACTTCGAATAATTCGTTAGGAGTGTAATTACTATTCGTTTTTGGATTAATATCGAGAGATAAATGTGGTGTATTGTTGTATTTTTCAATGAACTGCTGAACTGAGTCCTTGATTTGTTGAATATCATCCAACTCGTCTGGCAAAAACTTTTCTAAGCTTGGCCACAGGCGCTCCACCTTGCCGTTCTGTCTTGGCATATACGGCAAGGTGTGCTTCCAAACTATTCCGTTTTCCTGCATAACCTGGCCGAATTCACCGCGGTTTTCACCGCCGTTATCGGTCCAGATGCAGTAAGGGATAAACTCCTCTAAAAGTTTTCTTAAAATATTCGCTGTTGAGTTGGAAGACTTGTTTTTCAATAATTTAGTTTTGAGAACTTTACGTGTCATATCATTCAATATGGCAAAGAATGGAAAAGAAACATTACCGTGAAGGTAATGAATATCGCAGTGCCATATCAAATTCTTTGATATGGCACGATATTTGGTAGGTGGATCTGCTGGTTTGTAATCTCTTTTTGAAGATAAACCTGATTCCATCATAAATTTTTCCACTTGATGAGGCTTTATTTTTTGTAAATTGTCAAAAATTTGATCTTTTGTCAAATCTTCTATATTTTCAAATTCTTTTGCAATTTCTTCTTTTTCTTTCTCACAATCGGGATTTTGAACAATATTTTGAAACCTTTTAATCAATAAATAAGTTTTTGAAATTCCTCCTTTATATTGTGAAACACAAGAATTAATTAATTGTTTTTGTTCAAATGTTGGTGGATTTGGTTTTCTGCCGCGACTAACTTTTGGTAATTCGATTTCTTGAAGTTGAAATGCTCTTCTTATTGTATTTTCGGCAACATTCAATTTAATTTTACCATTTTCCAATTCAACTTCCTTTCCCACACTTTTGTAATATTCACCTTCTTCTATTCTTCTTTTAGCTTCAAATAGCCATTCTCTGTTTATAGATTTGGCAGTAGTCATAAAAGTGGTCCTTCTTTTGTGATAAGATTCAAATTTGAATGTGGATGATAAATAAAAATCAAAAATAATTGTTATAATTTAAATGAAGAAGTAATTTAAAACGATTTTATTTATGATCAAATTTTATATATTTTTTTGGATCAAATCCATTTTAATAGAATTTATATACTATTCATCTATTAGTAAACACTACCGTATATTATTTTTAAGCTATCTTATTTTTTGAACTTTTATTCAAATCTTTGGTCGCAAGAAGAATTGCATGATAAATAAAAACATTTAATCAAAGTCAATTTTATTTTTCATATTCAAATGGACTGAGTGTTAACATTTAACATTTTTTGCTAATTGTCGTCAAAAATTAGGCGTAAAGCAAAAATTGATATTTCATATGGTTTTATGATAGATAAGCATTATATTCCCACTCATTATATTCGTAAATTTTGAGGTTTATCCTTCGCTTTTAAGATCATTGAATTTGATTTTTATATAAAATAGTTATATATTAGAAAATAATATGAGTTTATGTGATATTATTTTTCAGAAGATTTCATTCTATATGCCTATGAAAAGTACTCTCAAAACTAACTTTTTCCTAATTATAATTAAATCTAGAATATTGTATTATGCTTAGTGTTATTTCATTTTTCTCATTCAATTTAGAATTTACAAATGTCAAAAATTGAGAGCTGTCACTTTTGATGAATTTCTGTTTATTACATAGCATTAATAAAAAAATCATTTGTTCTGATTAATATTTATCCAATAATAATATATATTCATTTTTGAATTTAATTAGCTTTTTTAAAGCTTAATATTTAATAATATTATTATTCAACATTCTTAATAAAATAAGATATATGCTTTATGTCTAATATATGTTTTGTAGAAATTTCGAGGAAATATCAAGGTTTCAACATCACTTCACTTCCACCATTTCGTCTTACGAAAGTTTAATTGTATGATTAAATACTTGGGCCATTCTAATATTTCATCTTTTTGAAATCGATTTTGCTCAATAGGATATGTATTAAAATATTTTTCCAATGCATCCAATAAATTATCCGTGCCATTTATTGATATATCAAGAAAGTCGTTTTGTTTTGTTTCTATCGGGGTAATACGATGTGAAAAGTGACAAAAATATACTATGATTTATATTTCATTGTATAATAAAGTCGAGAAGGGAGTCCTAACCTTAAGAAAGGGCTCTCTTCTCGACTTTCTGCTGCAATCTCACTCGAATTGCGCGTATATACTGCTTCTTTCATTAGAAGTAGTATATACGCGCAACAATATGCCATGGCAAGTGCACTTGTCGCCACTTTTAATGTTTCTCAAATGCAATGCGGGAAGGAGTGGCAATATAGTACTTGGGTAGTTGTGGAGTTATGTGTTAGGAGAGGGAACAGGACAAATTTGCCACACGGCACTTTTTTTTAAAAAAAATTAATGGAGCGGAGCGATACTCTGCTGCAGGAGCCCCAAGGCTCCCAATCATTACGAAAGGGAGCCTCAGGGCTCCTGAGAATCCATCAGCAGAGGCCTTTTCATTTGGCCTCTGCTGATCAAAGATTCGGCGAAGCCATTCTTCGTCTCAGGAGCCCCAAGGCTCCCAATCATTACGAAAGGGAGCCTCAGGGCTCCTGAGAATCCATCAGCAGAGGCCTTTTCATTTGGCCTCTGCTGATCAAAGATTCGGCGAAGCCATTCTTCGTCTCAGGAGCCCCAAGGCTCCCAATCATTACGAAAGGGAGCCTCAGGGCTCCTGAGAATCCATCAGTAGAGGCCTTTTCATTTGGCCTCTGCTGATCAAAGATTCGGCGAAGCCATTCTTCGTCTCAGGAGCCCCAAGGCTCCCAATCATTACGAAAGGGAGCCTCAGGGCTCCTGAGAATCCATCAGCAGAGGCCTTTTCATTTGGCCTCTGCTGATCAAAGATTCGGCGAAGCCATTCTTCGTCTCAGGAGCCCCAAGGCTCCCAATCATTACGAAAGGGAGCCTCAGGGCTCCTGAGAATCCATCAGTAGAGGCCTTTTCATTTGGCCTCTGCTGATCAAAGATTCGGCGAAGCCATTCTTCGTCTCAGGAGCCCCAAGGCTCCCAATCATTACGAAAGGGAGCCTCAGGGCTCCTGAGAATCCATCAGTAGAGGCCTTTTCATTTGGCCTCTGCTGATCAAAGATTCGGCGAAGCCATTCTTCGTCTCAGGAGCCCCAAGGCTCCCAATCATTACGAAAGGGAGCCTCAGGGCTCCTGAGAAACCTCTTTGAGAAGGTTTTTTTAAGAAAACCTTCTCAAAGATGATTGTCAGCATTCACTCAAAATCTACCAAGAGTTTCAAAGTTTCAAATCTATCTGAAATGAAGCTTTGAATCTCTTGTATATCTAATTGTAGAGGTACCTTTTCAAAATGTCTTCTATTGATTAAATTTAATCAGTAAAAGTCATTTTGAAAAGGTACATCTCTATAATTGCTATTGAGCATTCACTCTTGGAACCTTGGAGCTCTTGTGTAGTGCATGAAAACTCCAAGATTCTAGAATAAAACATATATCATAGACATAATTTCTTCAAATATAATTTAAGGTTATTTTTTAAAAAATTAGAACAGCGTAATTTAAGGTTATTGAAAAGTGACACTTGACAAATTTATCCCGCACTCTTCAAAAATAAGGAAATTTTGATAAATATCCTCATCGCTATTATCATAAAAGATTCAATATCCCTTTCGATATTTAATGACAAATTTGAAAAGGTGTTTGAAATTCTTTCGGATTTTGTTGAATTTAACCCAAAATTTATTATTAATTGTTTACAAGAAATTTTATTTAACTCTTCTTGTAAAGAAAACTTTGCCAATATTTTGAATGCATTTGAAAATTCCGAGCTTAGAATATATTTGGATGAATGCGAAGATGAAATCGATCCTGAAATTTTTGACTCTCTCAAAAATATGTATTCAATTTTAAATGAATCTAATTCTCATCAATAATAACATATGAATAAAAAATAAATGGATTTAATTTTTTTTATCAGTTTCAATAGATTACAGTTATTTTTATTTTCTACAATATCTCATTACCAAATCGTTTTAACTCTTTGTATATCAAAGAATAATAATAAGTGACCTGTAATAACCATACTCATAATGGATTAGACCTCAAATTATTTAAAATGTCAATTCAATATTATTAAATTACAATTTCTTTTATTCTAATAGATTTTAACTAGCCAATCATGATTACAAATATTGTAGCCTTCATTAACTCATAATATCGAAGAATATAACTTATATTCATGGACAATTTGTGATTAATTTCCAATAATATATAAAACCGACTCAAATTAATCATGTTGGCATTAGCGCGCATCGATGCTCAATCTACCTGTAGTATTATAAGCTTATATTCCTATTTTTCAGCATTAAAATTGTGAATTACGTAATTTTGTCATAGTTTTACGTAATTTTAATTTTTTTTGATAAGAAAAAAATGACTTTAAGAAAAAACGAGATCACTCATAATCTTTTTCTCAGAAAACTGCAGAGTATACAACAAATGTACTCAAACGTGCATTAAGCACAATACCTGGTCCCCATTTCGCTCTATGGACCGATAATGGTACAAAAAATAAAGAAAAATTGCAAAAACGTTCCCACTTTTTGAGAGGGATGTTTTGCAAAATAATTTTATGGACATCTCTGGAAAGTTTCATTTCAGTTTGATAATATATCCAACACCTATATAGAAGAGCCTTGCTGATTTGACCTGAAAGAGCGAAAGTTAGTTTTTTGATTTGAAAACCCTGCAATTTAATATTGTTAAGGACTCAATGTAGAAATATGATATAATATCATGTAGAGATCAATCATCTTCCAAAAATCTTCTATGTATGAAAGAAAAAAATTTGCAAAACGTACCTCTCAAGAAGTGGGAACGTTTTGCACACTCTCGAAAATAAAACACAATTTCATTAATTATTATGCGAAAGGGGAATTGAACATATTTTTATTCAACCAGATAATCCTCAGGCCAACAGATTTCGCAAAGAGAATTTCCCCAAACAGTAAGATTTTTCAAAAAAAAGAAATATAATGCGAAGAATTAAGATTAATCACCGAAAAAACAACTGATTTTACTTACTTTAATGATTTTGAAGATATGCAAATTATCAGGAAGAAAGCTCAATATAACAAATAAAATAATATTCTAATTTGCAAGAATGGGTTTAATGACTACGCACAAATACATAGCCTCATACATATCAACAAAGGTCTTGGGTCTCCGAGGTTCTCAATTTCATCAGAAACCGCTATATGATAACCAAGCTTACTCAGATCTACACATAAATACATAGCCTCATACATATCAACAAAGGTCTCTCTACTCTTAAGTTCCAATTCCCAAAATTTTATTTTTATATTTATTGGCAAAAGGTAAAAGTTCCAAATTATCGTATCGTTAATTTTTAATTTGCTTTCAAATTATATTTTTTGTACTTACGTTCAATTTTTATTTTTAATAAATTATTTATATTAAAATTTCGAAATATTCATAAATACATTCAATTCATATAATAATAGTCAATATCATCGTTTTGAGAAGATCAGATCCTACACAAAAACCATGGAGAGGATTGTATTTTCAATGTATGCCTCTGGTCGAGCACTAAAAGCAAAAGCTAGACAGTTTTTAACCTGTATAATAAAAATGTATCATATATCTTTTTGGAAAATAAAAACAAATTTTTATTTATTCAATATTATATAAAAAGGTGTTGATATTGCAGGTTTTTCAGTATGTTTTCCATCCCAATAAAACTCAATATTAATCGATATATCTGAAAAATACGAGGTGTCAAAGTGGTGAATTTCACCTCACTTCGTTTTGCTCCATTAAATTGACTCAATTTCATCCCTTTGCTGAGAATTTTTGTATTTGGAGGATAATAATCTAAATAATTCGAAATATTTGTTACAATAACTATCAGTGCTTGATTTAATGTTTGAATTTGATTGCTTCAAATTGCGCAATTTTAAGTAATTCGGCGTCAGATGTTAATTTTTTGCAAGAAGAATTAAATATATATGTGGGATTTGGTATTGCGTTTGATGTTTTGTTTGTTAATTCGTTGGATAAGGCTTTATCTGGGTTCCACGGATGAATACCATACTGATGCATTGACTTAATCACAAGCATCAATTAAAATTCTTACAATTTTTAACCTTGGTTTTGGGGTATTTGATAAATTATCTTGCTCATATGTGTAAAGCGGAACATATTTTAACCTGTTATTCTTTGATCTCAAAGATGCTGCACATCCTACATCAAATAACTGGAGAACTACTGTGCAGTAAGCTGGAAATGTCAAGAGTTCAATTCTGAAGAGACTCAAAAGTTTGCAAGTAAAATAACTTACTCGGCTGATATGATTATCACCGAATACGATATTATGCTGAGCTGCTGTGATAGCATCAAGACTTGAGCGATATCTCTGGATTTCGATAATAAAAGTTAAATTAAAGATATCCCATATCTTCTTTGTCATCCATCCATAAGATTGTCCTGTAAGGAATGCTCTCACGGAGCGGAGTTCCTGTGAACAATTTTATATTCCTGGAACAATAATAAATGGTTTCATCCGGTATCCTTCAGAATTATATGGGAAGATACTAGTAACAAGCACAAATTCATGCTCTTCTTTGGTTAAAGGAGGGTTGCTTTCAGTGCAGATAACTTTGTAACGCTTTGATGAAGCAGAGATGTTTCATAAATACTCCACTTATTCCATGGATCAATTCCTGCCGTATACTGAAATTAATGTAAGAAGTTAGCAACTGTTGCTGTGTTACAGTACTTTGCTCGTTTTTCCTCATTTTCTTTTGAGCTTTTGATCTCAATGTTGAGATCAGAGCAAACTCTGTTTAACCATGATCTTGAGGGGAGATATACTTCTAGCGAAGTAAACAATTCTTTTTCCTCTTGTTGGAAATTCGTCTGGATGAACAAGGCCAGCTAGATATAAAGCTCTGCTGTATCTATACTCCAGTAATTCGTAGGCAATCTGATAAGCTTCGATTACCTTTTCACATGCAAGACCTTTTGCTCTTTGATTGATTTCACCATAAAAATCAAGTAATTCGACCTCTGAAAGATACGATGGTTCTCCACCATTACATGTGGTTGTCCATACATTTTCCGCAATTGTATGTCGCAACTCTGCAGTTATTGAATCATCGCGTTCCATGTGAAATTCATCTTTGTTATCAGTGTAGCACTTTTTGTTTAGTCTTCTTTTGAAGATTTTACGTTGAATACGAGACAAAACTGCTTTTTCTCAATGAAGTTTACATTTGGCTTTAATGTAATTAAGACTTTTCATGTCACTTTTTGTAAAGTTCATTTTCGGTACGGAACAAATGCATATATTAATGCATTAATTCTAAATGTAATAAATTTTGTATCTTTGAAAATTTCAAAGTTAAAAAAAATTGGACTAATATTATTCGTCTTCAAATGTACTATGCAAATTAAAGTTTTTGGGCTATGGATTCTGTGGGATAAGATTATTGAAATTTTGGATGTTCCTCGAATTGGCCAGAGATTCGAGTGTCAATGCCTTGTTCCATAACATAGTAATTGTGTTTGTGACTGAGCATATTTTTTTCTAAAATATAGAGATTAAAATTGTAAAAATCTTCATTTAAGGAGTTCCTGTTAAATGATTGTGACTTGATTATATTTGTGTCGTTTTTGGTAGTCTCTTTATTCGATTTTGATGAATTTATGTTCGAAATTCGGTATTTAACTAATAAGATTCAGAGTAAAACACTGGAAATCGGATATTCTCTATGCCAATGAACTGGACAATCTGTGTGTTTGGGAGGTGAAATTCCAAATTTTTTTGAAATCCCGAAAATGAAGATCAACCCTTTATTTTTGATTAAGATATTTTACAATTTCAGATTTTTTTGAATACTTTTGATTCGGTTTTGTTAAAAGCATATCAGCTAACTTGTTTTAAAAATCACATATTTTTATGTGGTAAGACGAAATGATGGAAGTGAGGCATATCTCAATATTTTCACCAGATCTTCAGGCATTTAGCATGGATATATAATTGTTATCATGATTTGTATTTAGTAATATTATTTAATCCAACTTATCAAAGCTAAACAAGATAAGAAATGCGTTTTAATTTTTTTTTCAAACAAAATTGAACAAAAAATACACTTAGAAGATATATTTCTTTAAGTTATTTATAGTAATGGAAATAATATGGTATATCTATCATTAACATATAAGCAGATCATACCTCTCTTGTGCCATGCAATTATGAATTAAGAATTTTGTAAATTCAACTGTATATAATAATCTTTTAATTGAAAAACATCATCAGACCAAGAGATGTTAATCATGTGCATCTAATATAATTGTTTTTGTCTAGTGTTGAAAACAGAAATTCATCAAAAGTGACACCTCAGAAAAGCTATAATATTGAATTTTTGGAACTTTTGATAGAGCACGTTTTTAAATATTAATTAAAGTAAATGTATATTTTGTAAAGATTCTTTTTAATAAAAAATAAAATTTTGAAGAAGAACACAAAATCTTCTGAAAAATAATATCACATAAACTCATATTATTTTCTAATATATAACTATTTTATATAAAAATCAAATTCAATGATCTTAAAAGCGAAGGATAAACCTCAAAATTTACGAATATAATGAGTGGGAATATAATGCTTATCTATCATAAAACCATATGAAATATCAATTTTTGCTTTACGCCTAATTTTTGACGACAATTAGCAAAAAATGTTAAATGTTAACACTCAGTCCATTTGAATATGAAAAATAAAATTGACTTTGATTAAATGTTTTTATTTATCATGCAATTCTTCTTGCGACCAAAGATTTGAATAAAATTTCAAAAAATAAGATAGCTTAAAAATAATATACGGTAGTGTTTACTAATAGATGAATAGTATATAAATTCTATTAAAATGGATTTGATCCAAAAAGATATATAAAATTTGATCATAAATAAAATTGTTTAGAAGTCATTTAAAATGATGTAATTATTCAAATTTTGCTAAAACCCATTCCTCTTTGATATATAACTCCCATTTTTGCATTTCTGGCTCGTACCAAAATTTTGAAACTTCGAATAATTCGTTAGGAGTGTAATTACTATTCGTTTTTGGATTAATATCGAGAGATAAATGTGGTGTATTGTTGTATTTTTCAATGAACTGCTGAACTGAGTCCTTGATTTGTTGAATATCATCCAACTCGTCTGGCAAAAACTTTTCTAAGCTTGGCCACAGGCGCTCCACCTTGCCGTTCTGTCTTGGCATATACGGCAAGGTGTGCTTCCAAACTATTCCGTTTTCCTGCATAACCTGGCCGAATTCACCGCGGTTTTCACCGCCGTTATCGGTCCAGATGCAGTAAGGGATAAACTCCTCTAAAAGTTTTCTTAAAATATTCGCTGTTGAGTTGGAAGACTTGTTTTTCAATAATTTAGTTTTGAGAACTTTACGTGTCATATCATTCAATATGGCAAAGAATGGAAAAGAAACATTACCGTGAAGGTAATGAATATCGCAGTGCCATATCAAATTCTTTGATATGGCACGATATTTGGTAGGTGGATCTGCTGGTTTGTAATCTCTTTTTGAAGATAAACCTGATTCCATCATAAATTTTTCCACTTGATGAGGCTTTATTTTTTGTAAATTGTCAAAAATTTGATCTTTTGTCAAATCTTCTATATTTTCAAATTCTTTTGCAATTTCTTCTTTTTCTTTCTCACAATCGGGATTTTGAACAATATTTTGAAACCTTTTAATCAATAAATAAGTTTTTGAAATTCCTCCTTTATATTGTGAAACACAAGAATTAATTAATTGTTTTTGTTCAAATGTTGGTGGATTTGGTTTTCTGCCGCGACTAACTTTTGGTAATTCGATTTCTTGAAGTTGAAATGCTCTTCTTATTGTATTTTCGGCAACATTCAATTTAATTTTACCATTTTCCAATTCAACTTCCTTTCCCACACTTTTGTAATATTCACCTTCTTCTATTCTTCTTTTAGCTTCAAATAGCCATTCTCTGTTTATAGATTTGGCAGTAGTCATAAAAGTGGTCCTTCTTTTGTGATAAGATTCAAATTTGAATGTGGATGATAAATAAAAATCAAAAATAATTGTTATAATTTAAATGAAGAAGTAATTTAAAACGATTTTATTTATGATCAAATTTTATATATTTTTTTGGATCAAATCCATTTTAATAGAATTTATATACTATTCATCTATTAGTAAACACTACCGTATATTATTTTTAAGCTATCTTATTTTTTGAAATTTTATTCAAATCTTTGGTCGCAAGAAGAATTGCATGATAAATAAAAACATTTAATCAAAGTCAATTTTATTTTTCATATTCAAATGGACTGAGTGTTAACATTTAACATTTTTTGCTAATTGTCGTCAAAAATTAGGCGTAAAGCAAAAATTGATATTTCATATGGTTTTATGATAGATAAGCATTATATTCCCACTCATTATATTCGTAAATTTTGAGGTTTATCCTTCGCTTTTAAGATCATTGAATTTGATTTTTATATAAAATAGTTATATATTAGAAAATAATATGAGTTTATGTGATATTATTTTTCAGAAGATTTCATTCTATATGCCTATGAAAAGTACTCTCAAAACTAACTTTTTCCTAATTATAATTAAATCTAGAATATTGTATTATGCTTAGTGTTATTTCATTTTTCTCATTCAATTTAGAATTTACAAATGTCAAAAATTGAGAGCTGTCACTTTTGATGAATTTCTGTTTATTACATAGCATTAATAAAAAAATCATTTGTTCTGATTAATATTTATCCAATAATAATATATATTCATTTTTGAATTTAATTAGCTTTTTTAAAGCTTAATATTTAATAATATTATTATTCAACATTCTTAATAAAATAAGATATATGCTTTATGTCTAATATATGTTTTGTAGAAATTTCGAGGAAATATCAAGGTTTCAACATCACTTCACTTCCACCATTTCGTCTTACGAAAGTTTAATTGTATGATTAAATACTTGGGCCATTCTAATATTTCATCTTTTTGAAATCGATTTTGCTCAATAGGATATGTATTAAAATATTTTTCCAATGCATCCAATAAATTATCCGTGCCATTTATTGATATATCAAGAAAGTCGTTTTGTTTTGTTTCTATCGGGGTAATACGATGTGAAAAGTGACAAAAATATACTATGATTTATATTTCATTGTATAATAAAGTCGAGAAGGGAGTCCTAACCTTAAGAAAGGGCTCTCTTCTCGACTTTCTGCTGCAATCTCACTCGAATTGCGCGTATATACTGCTTCTTTCATTAGAAGTAGTATATACGCGCAACAATATGCCATGGCAAGTGCACTTGTCGCCACTTTTAATGTTTCTCAAATGCAATGCGGGAAGGAGTGGCAATATAGTACTTGGGTAGTTGTGGAGTTATGTGTTAGGAGAGGGAACAGGACAAATTTGCCACACGGCACTTTTTTTTAAAAAAAATTAATGGAGCGGAGCGATACTCTGCTGCAGGAGCCCCAAGGCTCCCAATCATTACGAAAGGGAGCCTCAGGGCTCCTGAGAATCCATCAGCAGAGGCCTTTTCATTTGGCCTCTGCTGATCAAAGATTCGGCGAAGCCATTCTTCGTCTCAGGAGCCCCAAGGCTCCCAATCATTACGAAAGGGAGCCTCAGGGCTCCTGAGAATCCATCAGTAGAGGCCTTTTCATTTGGCCTCTGCTGATCAAAGATTCGGCGAAGCCATTCTTCGTCTCAGGAGCCCCAAGGCTCCCAATCATTACGAAAGGGAGCCTCAGGGCTCCTGAGAATCCATCAGTAGAGGCCTTTTCATTTGGCCTCTGCTGATCAAAGATTCGGCGAAGCCATTCTTCGTCTCAGGAGCCCCAAGGCTCCCAATCATTACGAAAGGGAGCCTCAGGGCTCCTGAGAATCCATCAGCAGAGGCCTTTTCATTTGGCCTCTGCTGATCAAAGATTCGGCGAAGCCATTCTTCGTCTCAGGAGCCCCAAGGCTCCCAATCATTACGAAAGGGAGCCTCAGGGCTCCTGAGAATCCATCAGTAGAGGCCTTTTCATTTGGCCTCTGCTGATCAAAGATTCGGCGAAGCCATTCTTCGTCTCAGGAGCCCCAAGGCTCCCAATCATTACGAAAGGGAGCCTCAGGGCTCCTGAGAAACCTCTTTGAGAAGGTTTTCTTTAAGAAAACCTTCTCAAAGATGATTGTCAGCATTCACTCAAAATCTACCAAGAGTTTCAAAGTTTCAAATCTATCTGAAATGAAGCTTTGAATCTCTTGTATATCTAATTGTAGAGGTACCTTTTCAAAATGTCTTCTATTGATTAAATTTAATCAGTAAAAGTCATTTTGAAAAGGTACATCTCTATAATTGCTATTGAGCATTCACTCTTGGAACCTTGGAGCTCTTGTGTAGTGCATGAAAACTCCAAGATTCTAGAATAAAACATATATCATAGACATAATTTCTTCAAATATAATTTAAGGTTATTTTTTAAAAAATTAGAACAGCGTAATTTAAGGTTATTGAAAAGTGACACTTGACAAATTTATCCCGCACTCTTCAAAAATAAGGAAATTTTGATAAATATCCTCATCGCTATTATCATAAAAGATTCAATATCCCTTTCGATATTTAATGACAAATTTGAAAAGGTGTTTGAAATTCTTTCGGATTTTGTTGAATTTAACCCAAAATTTATTATTAATTGTTTACAAGAAATTTTATTTAACTCTTCTTGTAAAGAAAACTTTGCCAATATTTTGAATGCATTTGAAAATTCCGAGCTTAGAATATATTTGGATGAATGCGAAGATGAAATCGATCCTGAAATTTTTGACTCTCTCAAAATATGTATTCAATTTTAAATGAATCTAATTCTCATCAATAATAACATATGAATAAAAAATAAATGGATTTAATTTTTTTTATCAGTTTCAATAGATTACAGTTATTTTTATTTTCTACAATATCTCATTACCAAATCGTTTTAACTCTTTGTATATCAAAGAATAATAATAAGTGACCTGTAATAACCATACTCATAATGGATTAGACCTCAAATTATTTAAAATGTCAATTCAATATTATTAAATTACAATTTCTTTTATTCTAATAGATTTTAACTAGCCAATCATGATTACAAATATTGTAGCCTTCATTAACTCATAATATCGAAGAATATAACTTATATTCATGGACAATTTGTGATTAATTTCCAATAATATATAAAACCGACTCAAATTAATCATGTTGGCATTAGCGCGCATCGATGCTCAATCTACCTGTAGTATTATAAGCTTATATTCCTATTTTTCAGCATTAAAATTGTGAATTACGTAATTTTGTCATAGTTTTACGTAATTTTAATTTTTTTTGATAAGAAAAAAATGACTTTAAGAAAAAACGAGATCACTCATAATCTTTTTCTCAGAAAACTGCAGAGTATACAACAAATGTACTCAAACGTGCATTAAGCACAATACCTGGTCCCCATTTCGCTCTATGGACCGATAATGGTACAAAAAATAAAGAAAAATTGCAAAAACGTTCCCACTTTTTGAGAGGGATGTTTTGCAAAATAATTTTATGGACATCTCTGGAAAGTTTCATTTCAGTTTGATAATATATCCAACACCTATATAGAAGAGCCTTGCTGATTTGACCTGAAAGAGCGAAAGTTAGTTTTTTGATTTGAAAACCCTGCAATTTAATATTGTTAAGGACTCAATGTAGAAATATGATATAATATCATGTAGAGATCAATCATCTTCCAAAAATCTTCTATGTATGAAAGAAAAAAATTTGCAAAACGTACCTCTCAAGAAGTGGGAACGTTTTGCACACTCTCGAAAATAAAACACAATTTCATTAATTATTATGCGAAAGGGGAATTGAACATATTTTTATTCAACCAGATAATCCTCAGGCCAACAGATTTCGCAAAGAGAATTTCCCCAAACAGTAAGATTTTTCAAAAAAAAGAAATATAATGCGAAGAATTAAGATTAATCACCGAAAAAACAACTGATTTTACTTACTTTAATGATTTTGAAGATATGCAAATTATCAGGAAGAAAGCTCAATATAACAAATAAAATAATATTCTAATTTGCAAGAATGGGTTTAATGACTACGCACAAATACATAGCCTCATACATATCAACAAAGGTCTTGGGTCTCCGAGGTTCTCAATTTCATCAGAAACCGCTATATGATAACCAAGCTTACTCAGATCTACACATAAATACATAGCCTCATACATATCAACAAAGGTCTCTCTACTCTTAAGTTCCAATTCCCAAAATTTTATTTTTATATTTATTGGCAAAAGGTAAAAGTTCCAAATTATCGTATCGTTAATTTTTAATTTGCTTTCAAATTATATTTTTTGTACTTACGTTCAATTTTTATTTTTAATAAATTATTTATATTAAAATTTCGAAATATTCATAAATACATTCAATTCATATAATAATAGTCAATATCATCGTTTTGAGAAGATCAGATCCTACACAAAAACCATGGAGAGGATTGTATTTTCAATGTATGCCTCTGGTCGAGCACTAAAAGCAAAAGCTAGACAGTTTTTAACCTGTATAATAAAAATGTATCATATATCTTTTTGGAAAATAAAAACAAATTTTTATTTATTCAATATTATATAAAAAGGTGTTGATATTGCAGGTTTTTCAGTATGTTTTCCATCCCAATAAAACTCAATATTAATCGATATATCTGAAAAATACGAGGTGTCAAAGTGGTGAATTTCACCTCACTTCGTTTTGCTCCATTAAATTGACTCAATTTCATCCCTTTGCTGAGAATTTTTGTATTTGGAGGATAATAATCTAAATAATTCGAAATATTTGTTACAATAACTATCAGTGCTTGATTTAATGTTTGAATTTGATTGCTTCAAATTGCGCAATTTTAAGTAATTCGGCGTCAGATGTTAATTTTTTGCAAGAAGAATTAAATATATATGTGGGATTTGGTATTGCGTTTGATGTTTTGTTTGTTAATTCGTTGGATAAGGCTTTATCTGGGTTCCACGGATGAATACCATACTGATGCATTGACTTAATCACAAGCATCAATTAAAATTCTTACAATTTTTAACCTTGGTTTTGGGGTATTTGATAAATTATCTTGCTCATATGTGTAAAGCGGAACATATTTTAACCTGTTATTCTTTGATCTCAAAGATGCTGCACATCCTACATCAAATAACTGGAGAACTACTGTGCAGTAAGCTGGAAATGTCAAGAGTTCAATTCTGAAGAGACTCAAAAGTTTGCAAGTAAAATAACTTACTCGGCTGATATGATTATCACCGAATACGATATTATGCTGAGCTGCTGTGATAGCATCAAGACTTGAGCGATATCTCTGGATTTCGATAATAAAAGTTAAATTAAAGATATCCCATATCTTCTTTGTCATCCATCCATAAGATTGTCCTGTAAGGAATGCTCTCACGGAGCGGAGTTCCTGTGAACAATTTTATATTCCTGGAACAATAATAAATGGTTTCATCCGGTATCCTTCAGAATTATATGGGAAGATACTAGTAACAAGCACAAATTCATGCTCTTCTTTGGTTAAAGGAGGGTTGCTTTCAGTGCAGATAACTTTGTAACGCTTTGATGAAGCAGAGATGTTTCATAAATACTCCACTTATTCCATGGATCAATTCCTGCCGTATACTGAAATTAATGTAAGAAGTTAGCAACTGTTGCTGTGTTACAGTACTTTGCTCGTTTTTCCTCATTTTCTTTTGAGCTTTTGATCTCAATGTTGAGATCAGAGCAAACTCTGTTTAACCATGATCTTGAGGGGAGATATACTTCTAGCGAAGTAAACAATTCTTTTTCCTCTTGTTGGAAATTCGTCTGGATGAACAAGGCCAGCTAGATATAAAGCTCTGCTGTATCTATACTCCAGTAATTCGTAGGCAATCTGATAAGCTTCGATTACCTTTTCACATGCAAGACCTTTTGCTCTTTGATTGATTTCACCATAAAAATCAAGTAATTCGACCTCTGAAAGATACGATGGTTCTCCACCATTACATGTGGTTGTCCATACATTTTCCGCAATTGTATGTCGCAACTCTGCAGTTATTGAATCATCGCGTTCCATGTGAAATTCATCTTTGTTATCAGTGTAGCACTTTTTGTTTAGTCTTCTTTTGAAGATTTTACGTTGAATACGAGACAAAACTGCTTTTTCTCAATGAAGTTTACATTTGGCTTTAATGTAATTAAGACTTTTCATGTCACTTTTTGTAAAGTTCATTTTCGGTACGGAACAAATGCATATATTAATGCATTAATTCTAAATGTAATAAATTTTGTATCTTTGAAAATTTCAAAGTTAAAAAAAATTGGACTAATATTATTCGTCTTCAAATGTACTATGCAAATTAAAGTTTTTGGGCTATGGATTCTGTGGGATAAGATTATTGAAATTTTGGATGTTCCTCGAATTGGCCAGAGATTCGAGTGTCAATGCCTTGTTCCATAACATAGTAATTGTGTTTGTGACTGAGCATATTTTTTTCTAAAATATAGAGATTAAAATTGTAAAAATCTTCATTTAAGGAGTTCCTGTTAAATGATTGTGACTTGATTATATTTGTGTCGTTTTTGGTAGTCTCTTTATTCGATTTTGATGAATTTATGTTCGAAATTCGGTATTTAACTAATAAGATTCAGAGTAAAACACTGGAAATCGGATATTCTCTATGCCAATGAACTGGACAATCTGTGTGTTTGGGAGGTGAAATTCCAAATTTTTTTGAAATCCCGAAAATGAAGATCAACCCTTTATTTTTGATTAAGATATTTTACAATTTCAGATTTTTTTGAATACTTTTGATTCGGTTTTGTTAAAAGCATATCAGCTAACTTGTTTTAAAAATCACATATTTTTATGTGGTAAGACGAAATGATGGAAGTGAGGCATATCTCAATATTTTCACCAGATCTTCAGGCATTTAGCATGGATATATAATTGTTATCATGATTTGTATTTAGTAATATTATTTAATCCAACTTATCAAAGCTAAACAAGATAAGAAATGCGTTTTAATTTTTTTTTCAAACAAAATTGAACAAAAAATACACTTAGAAGATATATTTCTTTAAGTTATTTATAGTAATGGAAATAATATGGTATATCTATCATTAACATATAAGCAGATCATACCTCTCTTGTGCCATGCAATTATGAATTAAGAATTTTGTAAATTCAACTGTATATAATAATCTTTTAATTGAAAAACATCATCAGACCAAGAGATGTTAATCATGTGCATCTAATATAATTGTTTTTGTCTAGTGTTGAAAACAGAAATTCATCAAAAGTGACACCTCAGAAAAGCTATAATATTGAATTTTTGGAACTTTTGATAGAGCACGTTTTTAAATATTAATTAAAGTAAATGTATATTTCGTAAAGATTCTTTTTAATAAAAAATAAAATTTTGAAGAAGAACACAAAATCTTCTGAAAAATAATATCACATAAACTCATATTATTTTCTAATATATAACTATTTTATATAAAAATCAAATTCAATGATCTTAAAAGCGAAGGATAAACCTCAAAATTTACGAATATAATGAGTGGGAATATAATGCTTATCTATCATAAAACCATATGAAATATCAATTTTTGCTTTACGCCTAATTTTTGACGACAATTAGCAAAAAATGTTAAATGTTAACACTCAGTCCATTTGAATATGAAAAATAAAATTGACTTTGATTAAATGTTTTTATTTATCATGCAATTCTTCTTGCGACCAAAGATTTGAATAAAATTTCAAAAAATAAGATAGCTTAAAAATAATATACGGTAGTGTTTACTAATAGATGAATAGTATATAAATTCTATTAAAATGGATTTGATCCAAAAAGATATATAAAATTTGATCATAAATAAAATTGTTTAGAAGTCATTTAAAATGATGTAATTATTCAAATTTTGCTAAAACCCATTCCTCTTTGATATATAACTCCCATTTTTGCATTTCTGGCTCGTACCAAAATTTTGAAACTTCGAATAATTCGTTAGGAGTGTAATTACTATTCGTTTTTGGATTAATATCGAGAGATAAATGTGGTGTATTGTTGTATTTTTCAATGAACTGCTGAACTGAGTCCTTGATTTGTTGAATATCATCCAACTCGTCTGGCAAAAACTTTTCTAAGCTTGGCCACAGGCGCTCCACCTTGCCGTTCTGTCTTGGCATATACGGCAAGGTGTGCTTCCAAACTATTCCGTTTTCCTGCATAACCTGGCCGAATTCACCGCGGTTTTCACCGCCGTTATCGGTCCAGATGCAGTAAGGGATAAACTCCTCTAAAAGTTTTCTTAAAATATTCGCTGTTGAGTTGGAAGACTTGTTTTTCAATAATTTAGTTTTGAGAACTTTACGTGTCATATCATTCAATATGGCAAAGAATGGAAAAGAAACATTACCGTGAAGGTAATGAATATCGCAGTGCCATATCAAATTCTTTGATATGGCACGATATTTGGTAGGTGGATCTGCTGGTTTGTAATCTCTTTTTGAAGATAAACCTGATTCCATCATAAATTTTTCCACTTGATGAGGCTTTATTTTTTGTAAATTGTCAAAAATTTGATCTTTTGTCAAATCTTCTATATTTTCAAATTCTTTTGCAATTTCTTCTTTTTCTTTCTCACAATCGGGATTTTGAACAATATTTTGAAACCTTTTAATCAATAAATAAGTTTTTGAAATTCCTCCTTTATATTGTGAAACACAAGAATTAATTAATTGTTTTTGTTCAAATGTTGGTGGATTTGGTTTTCTGCCGCGACTAACTTTTGGTAATTCGATTTCTTGAAGTTGAAATGCTCTTCTTATTGTATTTTCGGCAACATTCAATTTAATTTTACCATTTTCCAATTCAACTTCCTTTCCCACACTTTTGTAATATTCACCTTCTTCTATTCTTCTTTTAGCTTCAAATAGCCATTCTCTGTTTATAGATTTGGCAGTAGTCATAAAAGTGGTCCTTCTTTTGTGATAAGATTCAAATTTGAATGTGGATGATAAATAAAAATCAAAAATAATTGTTATAATTTAAATGAAGAAGTAATTTAAAACGATTTTATTTATGATCAAATTTTATATATTTTTTGGATCAAATCCATTTTAATAGAATTTATATACTATTCATCTATTAGTAAACACTACCGTATATTATTTTTAAGCTATCTTATTTTTTGAACTTTTATTCAAATCTTTGGTCGCAAGAAGAATTGCATGATAAATAAAAACATTTAATCAAAGTCAATTTTATTTTTCATATTCAAATGGACTGAGTGTTAACATTTAACATTTTTTGCTAATTGTCGTCAAAAATTAGGCGTAAAGCAAAAATTGATATTTCATATGGTTTTATGATAGATAAGCATTATATTCCCACTCATTATATTCGTAAATTTTGAGGTTTATCCTTCGCTTTTAAGATCATTGAATTTGATTTTTATATAAAATAGTTATATATTAGAAAATAATATGAGTTTATGTGATATTATTTTTCAGAAGATTTCATTCTATATGCCTATGAAAAGTACTCTCAAAACTAACTTTTTCCTAATTATAATTAAATCTAGAATATTGTATTATGCTTAGTGTTATTTCATTTTTCTCATTCAATTTAGAATTTACAAATGTCAAAAATTGAGAGCTGTCACTTTTGATGAATTTCTGTTTATTACATAGCATTAAAAAAAAATCATTTGTTCTGATTAATATTTATCCAATAATAATATATATTCATTTTTGAATTTAATTAGCTTTTTTAAAGCTTAATATTTAATAATATTATTATTCAACATTCTTAATAAAATAAGATATATGCTTTATGTCTAATATATGTTTTGTAGAAATTTCGAGGAAATATCAAGGTTTCAACATCACTTCACTTCCACCATTTCGTCTTACGAAAGTTTAATTGTATGATTAAATACTTGGGCCATTCTAATATTTCATCTTTTTGAAATCGATTTTGCTCAATAGGATATGTATTAAAATATTTTTCCAATGCATCCAATAAATTATCCGTGCCATTTATTGATATATCAAGAAAGTCGTTTTGTTTTGTTTCTATCGGGGTAATACGATGTGAAAAGTGACAAAAATATACTATGATTTATATTTCATTGTATAATAAAGTCGAGAAGGGAGTCCTAACCTTAAGAAAGGGCTCTCTTCTCGACTTTCTGCTGCAATCTCACTCGAATTGCGCGTATATACTGCTTCTTTCATTAGAAGTAGTATATACGCGCAACAATATGCCATGGCAAGTGCACTTGTCGCCACTTTTAATGTTTCTCAAATGCAATGCGGGAAGGAGTGGCAATATAGTACTTGGGTAGTTGTGGAGTTATGTGTTAGGAGAGGGAACAGGACAAATTTGCCACACGGCACTTTTTTTTAAAAAAAATTAATGGAGCGGAGCGATACTCTGCTGCAGGAGCCCCAAGGCTCCCAATCATTACGAAAGGGAGCCTCAGGGCTCCTGAGAATCCATCAGCAGAGGCCTTTTCATTTGGCCTCTGCTGATCAAAGATTCGGCGAAGCCATTCTTCGTCTCAGGAGCCCCAAGGCTCCCAATCATTACGAAAGGGAGCCTCAGGGCTCCTGAGAATCCATCAGCAGAGGCCTTTTCATTTGGCCTCTGCTGATCAAAGATTCGGCGAAGCCATTCTTCGTCTCAGGAGCCCCAAGGCTCCCAATCATTACGAAAGGGAGCCTCAGGGCTCCTGAGAATCCATCAGTAGAGGCCTTTTCATTTGGCCTCTGCTGATCAAAGATTCGGCGAAGCCATTCTTCGTCTCAGGAGCCCCAAGGCTCCCAATCATTACGAAAGGGAGCCTCAGGGCTCCTGAGAAACCTCTTTGAGAAGGTTTTCTTTAAGAAAACCTTCTCAAAGATGATTGTCAGCATTCACTCAAAATCTACCAAGAGTTTCAAAGTTTCAAATCTATCTGAAATGAAGCTTTGAATCTCTTGTATATCTAATTGTAGAGGTACCTTTTCAAAATGTCTTCTATTGATTAAATTTAATCAGTAAAAGTCATTTTGAAAAGGTACATCTCTATAATTGCTATTGAGCATTCACTCTTGGAACCTTGGAGCTCTTGTGTAGTGCATGAAAACTCCAAGATTCTAGAATAAAACATATATCATAGACATAATTTCTTCAAATATAATTTAAGGTTATTTTTTAAAAAATTAGAACAGCGTAATTTAAGGTTATTGAAAAGTGACACTTGACAAATTTATCCCGCACTCTTCAAAAATAAGGAAATTTTGATAAATATCCTCATCGCTATTATCATAAAAGATTCAATATCCCTTTCGATATTTAATGACAAATTTGAAAAGGTGTTTGAAATTCTTTCGGATTTTGTTGAATTTAACCCAAAATTTATTATTAATTGTTTACAAGAAATTTTATTTAACTCTTCTTGTAAAGAAAACTTTGCCAATATTTTGAATGCATTTGAAAATTCCGAGCTTAGAATATATTTGGATGAATGCGAAGATGAAATCGATCCTGAAATTTTTGACTCTCTCAAAAATATGTATTCAATTTTAAATGAATCTAATTCTCATCAATAATAACATATGAATAAAAAATAAATGGATTTAATTTTTTTTATCAGTTTCAATAGATTACAGTTATTTTTATTTTCTACAATATCTCATTACCAAATCGTTTTAACTCTTTGTATATCAAAGAATAATAATAAGTGACCTGTAATAACCATACTCATAATGGATTAGACCTCAAATTATTTAAAATGTCAATTCAATATTATTAAATTACAATTTCTTTTATTCTAATAGATTTTAACTAGCCAATCATGATTACAAATATTGTAGCCTTCATTAACTCATAATATCGAAGAATATAACTTATATTCATGGACAATTTGTGATTAATTTCCAATAATATATAAAACCGACTCAAATTAATCATGTTGGCATTAGCGCGCATCGATGCTCAATCTACCTGTAGTATTATAAGCTTATATTCCTATTTTTCAGCATTAAAATTGTGAATTACGTAATTTTGTCATAGTTTTACGTAATTTTAATTTTTTTTGATAAGAAAAAAATGACTTTAAGAAAAAACGAGATCACTCATAATCTTTTTCTCAGAAAACTGCAGAGTATACAACAAATGTACTCAAACGTGCATTAAGCACAATACCTGGTCCCCATTTCGCTCTATGGACCGATAATGGTACAAAAAATAAAGAAAAATTGCAAAAACGTTCCCACTTTTTGAGAGGGATGTTTTGCAAAATAATTTTATGGACATCTCTGGAAAGTTTCATTTCAGTTTGATAATATATCCAACACCTATATAGAAGAGCCTTGCTGATTTGACCTGAAAGAGCGAAAGTTAGTTTTTTGATTTGAAAACCCTGCAATTTAATATTGTTAAGGACTCAATGTAGAAATATGATATAATATCATGTAGAGATCAATCATCTTCCAAAAATCTTCTATGTATGAAAGAAAAAAATTTGCAAAACGTACCTCTCAAGAAGTGGGAACGTTTTGCACACTCTCGAAAATAAAACACAATTTCATTAATTATTATGCGAAAGGGGAATTGAACATATTTTTATTCAACCAGATAATCCTCAGGCCAACAGATTTCGCAAAGAGAATTTCCCCAAACAGTAAGATTTTTCAAAAAAAAGAAATATAATGCGAAGAATTAAGATTAATCACCGAAAAAACAACTGATTTTACTTACTTTAATGATTTTGAAGATATGCAAATTATCAGGAAGAAAGCTCAATATAACAAATAAAATAATATTCTAATTTGCAAGAATGGGTTTAATGACTACGCACAAATACATAGCCTCATACATATCAACAAAGGTCTTGGGTCTCCGAGGTTCTCAATTTCATCAGAAACCGCTATATGATAACCAAGCTTACTCAGATCTACACATAAATACATAGCCTCATACATATCAACAAAGGTCTCTCTACTCTTAAGTTCCAATTCCCAAAATTTTATTTTTATATTTATTGGCAAAAGGTAAAAGTTCCAAATTATCGTATCGTTAATTTTTAATTTGCTTTCAAATTATATTTTTTGTACTTACGTTCAATTTTTATTTTTAATAAATTATTTATATTAAAATTTCGAAATATTCATAAATACATTCAATTCATATAATAATAGTCAATATCATCGTTTTGAGAAGATCAGATCCTACACAAAAACCATGGAGAGGATTGTATTTTCAATGTATGCCTCTGGTCGAGCACTAAAAGCAAAAGCTAGACAGTTTTTAACCTGTATAAAAAAATGTATCATATATCTTTTTGGAAAATAAAAACAAATTTTTATTTATTCAATATTATATAAAAAGGTGTTGATATTGCAGGTTTTTCAGTATGTTTTCCATCCCAATAAAACTCAATATTAATCGATATATCTGAAAAATACGAGGTGTCAAAGTGGTGAATTTCACCTCACTTCGTTTTGCTCCATTAAATTGACTCAATTTCATCCCTTTGCTGAGAATTTTTGTATTTGGAGGATAATAATCTAAATAATTCGAAATATTTGTTACAATAACTATCAGTGCTTGATTTAATGTTTGAATTTGATTGCTTCAAATTGCGCAATTTTAAGTAATTCGGCGTCAGATGTTAATTTTTTGCAAGAAGAATTAAATATATATGTGGGATTTGGTATTGCGTTTGATGTTTTGTTTGTTAATTCGTTGGATAAGGCTTTATCTGGGTTCCACGGATGAATACCATACTGATGCATTGACTTAATCACAAGCATCAATTAAAATTCTTACAATTTTTAACCTTGGTTTTGGGGTATTTGATAAATTATCTTGCTCATATGTGTAAAGCGGAACATATTTTAACCTGTTATTCTTTGATCTCAAAGATGCTGCACATCCTACATCAAATAACTGGAGAACTACTGTGCAGTAAGCTGGAAATGTCAAGAGTTCAATTCTGAAGAGACTCAAAAGTTTGCAAGTAAAATAACTTACTCGGCTGATATGATTATCACCGAATACGATATTATGCTGAGCTGCTGTGATAGCATCAAGACTTGAGCGATATCTCTGGATTTCGATAATAAAAGTTAAATTAAAGATATCCCATATCTTCTTTGTCATCCATCCATAAGATTGTCCTGTAAGGAATGCTCTCACGGAGCGGAGTTCCTGTGAACAATTTTATATTCCTGGAACAATAATAAATGGTTTCATCCGGTATCCTTCAGAATTATATGGGAAGATACTAGTAACAAGCACAAATTCATGCTCTTCTTTGGTTAAAGGAGGGTTGCTTTCAGTGCAGATAACTTTGTAACGCTTTGATGAAGCAGAGATGTTTCATAAATACTCCACTTATTCCATGGATCAATTCCTGCCGTATACTGAAATTAATGTAAGAAGTTAGCAACTGTTGCTGTGTTACAGTACTTTGCTCGTTTTTCCTCATTTTCTTTTGAGCTTTTGATCTCAATGTTGAGATCAGAGCAAACTCTGTTTAACCATGATCTTGAGGGGAGATATACTTCTAGCGAAGTAAACAATTCTTTTTCCTCTTGTTGGAAATTCGTCTGGATGAACAAGGCCAGCTAGATATAAAGCTCTGCTGTATCTATACTCCAGTAATTCGTAGGCAATCTGATAAGCTTCGATTACCTTTTCACATGCAAGACCTTTTGCTCTTTGATTGATTTCACCATAAAAATCAAGTAATTCGACCTCTGAAAGATACGATGGTTCTCCACCATTACATGTGGTTGTCCATACATTTTCCGCAATTGTATGTCGCAACTCTGCAGTTATTGAATCATCGCGTTCCATGTGAAATTCATCTTTGTTATCAGTGTAGCACTTTTTGTTTAGTCTTCTTTTGAAGATTTTACGTTGAATACGAGACAAAACTGCTTTTTCTCAATGAAGTTTACATTTGGCTTTAATGTAATTAAGACTTTTCATGTCACTTTTTGTAAAGTTCATTTTCGGTACGGAACAAATGCATATATTAATGCATTAATTCTAAATGTAATAAATTTTGTATCTTTGAAAATTTCAAAGTTAAAAAAAATTGGACTAATATTATTCGTCTTCAAATGTACTATGCAAATTAAAGTTTTTGGGCTATGGATTCTGTGGGATAAGATTATTGAAATTTTGGATGTTCCTCGAATTGGCCAGAGATTCGAGTGTCAATGCCTTGTTCCATAACATAGTAATTGTGTTTGTGACTGAGCATATTTTTTTCTAAAATATAGAGATTAAAATTGTAAAAATCTTCATTTAAGGAGTTCCTGTTAAATGATTGTGACTTGATTATATTTGTGTCGTTTTTGGTAGTCTCTTTATTCGATTTTGATGAATTTATGTTCGAAATTCGGTATTTAACTAATAAGATTCAGAGTAAAACACTGGAAATCGGATATTCTCTATGCCAATGAACTGGACAATCTGTGTGTTTGGGAGGTGAAATTCCAAATTTTTTTGAAATCCCGAAAATGAAGATCAACCCTTTATTTTTGATTAAGATATTTTACAATTTCAGATTTTTTTGAATACTTTTGATTCGGTTTTGTTAAAAGCATATCAGCTAACTTGTTTTAAAAATCACATATTTTTATGTGGTAAGACGAAATGATGGAAGTGAGGCATATCTCAATATTTTCACCAGATCTTCAGGCATTTAGCATGGATATATAATTGTTATCATGATTTGTATTTAGTAATATTATTTAATCCAACTTATCAAAGCTAAACAAGATAAGAAATGCGTTTTAATTTTTTTTTCAAACAAAATTGAACAAAAAATACACTTAGAAGATATATTTCTTTAAGTTATTTATAGTAATGGAAATAATATGGTATATCTATCATTAACATATAAGCAGATCATACCTCTCTTGTGCCATGCAATTATGAATTAAGAATTTTGTAAATTCAACTGTATATAATAATCTTTTAATTGAAAAACATCATCAGACCAAGAGATGTTAATCATGTGCATCTAATATAATTGTTTTTGTCTAGTGTTGAAAACAGAAATTCATCAAAAGTGACACCTCAGAAAAGCTATAATATTGAATTTTTGGAACTTTTGATAGAGCACGTTTTTAAATATTAATTAAAGTAAATGTATATTTCGTAAAGATTCTTTTTAATAAAAAATAAAATTTTGAAGAAGAACACAAAATCTTCTGAAAAATAATATCACATAAACTCATATTATTTTCTAATATATAACTATTTTATATAAAAATCAAATTCAATGATCTTAAAAGCGAAGGATAAACCTCAAAATTTACGAATATAATGAGTGGGAATATAATGCTTATCTATCATAAAACCATATGAAATATCAATTTTTGCTTTACGCCTAATTTTTGACGACAATTAGCAAAAAATGTTAAATGTTAACACTCAGTCCATTTGAATATGAAAAATAAAATTGACTTTGATTAAATGTTTTTATTTATCATGCAATTCTTCTTGCGACCAAAGATTTGAATAAAATTTCAAAAAATAAGATAGCTTAAAAATAATATACGGTAGTGTTTACTAATAGATGAATAGTATATAAATTCTATTAAAATGGATTTGATCCAAAAAGATATATAAAATTTGATCATAAATAAAATTGTTTAGAAGTCATTTAAAATGATGTAATTATTCAAATTTTGCTAAAACCCATTCCTCTTTGATATATAACTCCCATTTTTGCATTTCTGGCTCGTACCAAAATTTTGAAACTTCGAATAATTCGTTAGGAGTGTAATTACTATTCGTTTTTGGATTAATATCGAGAGATAAATGTGGTGTATTGTTGTATTTTTCAATGAACTGCTGAACTGAGTCCTTGATTTGTTGAATATCATCCAACTCGTCTGGCAAAAACTTTTCTAAGCTTGGCCACAGGCGCTCCACCTTGCCGTTCTGTCTTGGCATATACGGCAAGGTGTGCTTCCAAACTATTCCGTTTTCCTGCATAACCTGGCCGAATTCACCGCGGTTTTCACCGCCGTTATCGGTCCAGATGCAGTAAGGGATAAACTCCTCTAAAAGTTTTCTTAAAATATTCGCTGTTGAGTTGGAAGACTTGTTTTTCAATAATTTAGTTTTGAGAACTTTACGTGTCATATCATTCAATATGGCAAAGAATGGAAAAGAAACATTACCGTGAAGGTAATGAATATCGCAGTGCCATATCAAATTCTTTGATATGGCACGATATTTGGTAGGTGGATCTGCTGGTTTGTAATCTCTTTTTGAAGATAAACCTGATTCCATCATAAATTTTTCCACTTGATGAGGCTTTATTTTTTGTAAATTGTCAAAAATTTGATCTTTTGTCAAATCTTCTATATTTTCAAATTCTTTTGCAATTTCTTCTTTTTCTTTCTCACAATCGGGATTTTGAACAATATTTTGAAACCTTTTAATCAATAAATAAGTTTTTGAAATTCCTCCTTTATATTGTGAAACACAAGAATTAATTAATTGTTTTTGTTCAAATGTTGGTGGATTTGGTTTTCTGCCGCGACTAACTTTTGGTAATTCGATTTCTTGAAGTTGAAATGCTCTTCTTATTGTATTTTCGGCAACATTCAATTTAATTTTACCATTTTCCAATTCAACTTCCTTTCCCACACTTTTGTAATATTCACCTTCTTCTATTCTTCTTTTAGCTTCAAATAGCCATTCTCTGTTTATAGATTTGGCAGTAGTCATAAAAGTGGTCCTTCTTTTGTGATAAGATTCAAATTTGAATGTGGATGATAAATAAAAATCAAAAATAATTGTTATAATTTAAATGAAGAAGTAATTTAAAACGATTTTATTTATGATCAAATTTTATATATTTTTTTGGATCAAATCCATTTTAATAGAATTTATATACTATTCATCTATTAGTAAACACTACCGTATATTATTTTTAAGCTATCTTATTTTTTGAATTTTATTCAAATCTTTGGTCGCAAGAAGAATTGCATGATAAATAAAAACATTTAATCAAAGTCAATTTTATTTTTCATATTCAAATGGACTGAGTGTTAACATTTAACATTTTTTGCTAATTGTCGTCAAAAATTAGGCGTAAAGCAAAAATTGATATTTCATATGGTTTTATGATAGATAAGCATTATATTCCCACTCATTATATTCGTAAATTTTGAGGTTTATCCTTCGCTTTTAAGATCATTGAATTTGATTTTTATATAAAATAGTTATATATTAGAAAATAATATGAGTTTATGTGATATTATTTTTCAGAAGATTTCATTCTATATGCCTATGAAAAGTACTCTCAAAACTAACTTTTTCCTAATTATAATTAAATCTAGAATATTGTATTATGCTTAGTGTTATTTCATTTTTCTCATTCAATTTAGAATTTACAAATGTCAAAAATTGAGAGCTGTCACTTTTGATGAATTTCTGTTTATTACATAGCATTAATAAAAAAATCATTTGTTCTGATTAATATTTATCCAATAATAATATATATTCATTTTTGAATTTAATTAGCTTTTTTAAAGCTTAATATTTAATAATATTATTATTCAACATTCTTAATAAAATAAGATATATGCTTTATGTCTAATATATGTTTTGTAGAAATTTCGAGGAAATATCAAGGTTTCAACATCACTTCACTTCCACCATTTCGTCTTACGAAAGTTTAATTGTATGATTAAATACTTGGGCCATTCTAATATTTCATCTTTTTGAAATCGATTTTGCTCAATAGGATATGTATTAAAATATTTTTCCAATGCATCCAATAAATTATCCGTGCCATTTATTGATATATCAAGAAAGTCGTTTTGTTTTGTTTCTATCGGGGTAATACGATGTGAAAAGTGACAAAAATATACTATGATTTATATTTCATTGTATAATAAAGTCGAGAAGGGAGTCCTAACCTTAAGAAAGGGCTCTCTTCTCGACTTTCTGCTGCAATCTCACTCGAATTGCGCGTATATACTGCTTCTTTCATTAGAAGTAGTATATACGCGCAACAATATGCCATGGCAAGTGCACTTGTCGCCACTTTTAATGTTTCTCAAATGCAATGCGGGAAGGAGTGGCAATATAGTACTTGGGTAGTTGTGGAGTTATGTGTTAGGAGAGGGAACAGGACAAATTTGCCACACGGCACTTTTTTTTAAAAAAAATTAATGATATGCAGGAGCAAGCTAATCATTACGGGAGCCTCAGGGCTCCTGAGCATCAGCAGAGGTCAGCCTCTGCTGATCAGATTCGGCGAAGCCATTCTTCGCTCAGGAGCCCCAAGGCTCCCAATCATTACGAAAGGGAGCCTCAGGGCTCCTGAGAATCCATCAGCAGAGGCCTTTTCATTTGGCCTCTGCTGATCAAAGATTCGGCGAAGCCATTCTTCGTCTCAGGAGCCCCAAGGCTCCCAATCATTACGAAAGGGAGCCTCAGGGCTCCTGAGAATCCATCAGTAGAGGCCTTTTCATTTGGCCTCTGCTGATCAAAGATTCGGCGAAGCCATTCTTCGTCTCAGGAGCCCCAAGGCTCCCAATCATTACGAAAGGGAGCCTCAGGGCTCCTGAGAATCCATCAGTAGAGGCCTTTTCATTTGGCCTCTGCTGATCAAAGATTCGGCGAAGCCATTCTTCGTCTCAGGAGCCCCAAGGCTCCCAATCATTACGAAAGGGAGCCTCAGGGCTCCTGAGAAACCTCTTTGAGAAGGTTTTCTTTAAGAAAACCTTCTCAAAGATGATTGTCAGCATTCACTCAAAATCTACCAAGAGTTTCAAAGTTTCAAATCTATCTGAAATGAAGCTTTGAATCTCTTGTATATCTAATTGTAGAGGTACCTTTTCAAAATGTCTTCTATTGATTAAATTTAATCAGTAAAAGTCATTTTGAAAAGGTACATCTCTATAATTGCTATTGAGCATTCACTCTTGGAACCTTGGAGCTCTTGTGTAGTGCATGAAAACTCCAAGATTCTAGAATAAAACATATATCATAGACATAATTTCTTCAAATATAATTTAAGGTTATTTTTTAAAAAATTAGAACAGCGTAATTTAAGGTTATTGAAAAGTGACACTTGACAAATTTATCCCGCACTCTTCAAAAATAAGGAAATTTTGATAAATATCCTCATCGCTATTATCATAAAAGATTCAATATCCCTTTCGATATTTAATGACAAATTTGAAAAGGTGTTTGAAATTCTTTCGGATTTTGTTGAATTTAACCCAAAATTTATTATTAATTGTTTACAAGAAATTTTATTTAACTCTTCTTGTAAAGAAAACTTTGCCAATATTTTGAATGCATTTGAAAATTCCGAGCTTAGAATATATTTGGATGAATGCGAAGATGAAATCGATCCTGAAATTTTTGACTCTCTCAAAAATATGTATTCAATTTTAAATGAATCTAATTCTCATCAATAATAACATATGAATAAAAAATAAATGGATTTAATTTTTTTTATCAGTTTCAATAGATTACAGTTATTTTTATTTTCTACAATATCTCATTACCAAATCGTTTTAACTCTTTGTATATCAAAGAATAATAATAAGTGACCTGTAATAACCATACTCATAATGGATTAGACCTCAAATTATTTAAAATGTCAATTCAATATTATTAAATTACAATTTCTTTTATTCTAATAGATTTTAACTAGCCAATCATGATTACAAATATTGTAGCCTTCATTAACTCATAATATCGAAGAATATAACTTATATTCATGGACAATTTGTGATTAATTTCCAATAATATATAAAACCGACTCAAATTAATCATGTTGGCATTAGCGCGCATCGATGCTCAATCTACCTGTAGTATTATAAGCTTATATTCCTATTTTTCAGCATTAAAATTGTGAATTACGTAATTTTGTCATAGTTTTACGTAATTTTAATTTTTTTTGATAAGAAAAAAATGACTTTAAGAAAAAACGAGATCACTCATAATCTTTTTCTCAGAAAACTGCAGAGTATACAACAAATGTACTCAAACGTGCATTAAGCACAATACCTGGTCCCCATTTCGCTCTATGGACCGATAATGGTACAAAAAAAAAAAAAAATTGCAAAAACGTTCCCACTTTTTGAGAGGGATGTTTTGCAAAATAATTTTATGGACATCTCTGGAAAGTTTCATTTCAGTTTGATAATATATCCAACACCTATATAGAAGAGCCTTGCTGATTTGACCTGAAAGAGCGAAAGTTAGTTTTTTGATTTGAAAACCCTGCAATTTAATATTGTTAAGGACTCAATGTAGAAATATGATATAATATCATGTAGAGATCAATCATCTTCCAAAAATCTTCTATGTATGAAAGAAAAAAATTTGCAAAACGTACCTCTCAAGAAGTGGGAACGTTTTGCACACTCTCGAAAATAAAACACAATTTCATTAATTATTATGCGAAAGGGGAATTGAACATATTTTTATTCAACCAGATAATCCTCAGGCCAACAGATTTCGCAAAGAGAATTTCCCCAAACAGTAAGATTTTTCAAAAAAAAGAAATATAATGCGAAGAATTAAGATTAATCACCGAAAAAACAACTGATTTTACTTACTTTAATGATTTTGAAGATATGCAAATTATCAGGAAGAAAGCTCAATATAACAAATAAAATAATATTCTAATTTGCAAGAATGGGTTTAATGACTACGCACAAATACATAGCCTCATACATATCAACAAAGGTCTTGGGTCTCCGAGGTTCTCAATTTCATCAGAAACCGCTATATGATAACCAAGCTTACTCAGATCTACACATAAATACATAGCCTCATACATATCAACAAAGGTCTCTCTACTCTTAAGTTCCAATTCCCAAAATTTTATTTTTATATTTATTGGCAAAAGGTAAAAGTTCCAAATTATCGTATCGTTAATTTTTAATTTGCTTTCAAATTATATTTTTTGTACTTACGTTCAATTTTTATTTTTAATAAATTATTTATATTAAAATTTCGAAATATTCATAAATACATTCAATTCATATAATAATAGTCAATATCATCGTTTTGAGAAGATCAGATCCTACACAAAAACCATGGAGAGGATTGTATTTTCAATGTATGCCTCTGGTCGAGCACTAAAAGCAAAAGCTAGACAGTTTTTAACCTGTATAATAAAAATGTATCATATATCTTTTTGGAAAATAAAAACAAATTTTTATTTATTCAATATTATATAAAAAGGTGTTGATATTGCAGGTTTTTCAGTATGTTTTCCATCCCAATAAAACTCAATATTAATCGATATATCTGAAAAATACGAGGTGTCAAAGTGGTGAATTTCACCTCACTTCGTTTTGCTCCATTAAATTGACTCAATTTCATCCCTTTGCTGAGAATTTTTGTATTTGGAGGATAATAATCTAAATAATTCGAAATATTTGTTACAATAACTATCAGTGCTTGATTTAATGTTTGAATTTGATTGCTTCAAATTGCGCAATTTTAAGTAATTCGGCGTCAGATGTTAATTTTTTGCAAGAAGAATTAAATATATATGTGGGATTTGGTATTGCGTTTGATGTTTTGTTTGTTAATTCGTTGGATAAGGCTTTATCTGGGTTCCACGGATGAATACCATACTGATGCATTGACTTAATCACAAGCATCAATTAAAATTCTTACAATTTTTAACCTTGGTTTTGGGGTATTTGATAAATTATCTTGCTCATATGTGTAAAGCGGAACATATTTTAACCTGTTATTCTTTGATCTCAAAGATGCTGCACATCCTACATCAAATAACTGGAGAACTACTGTGCAGTAAGCTGGAAATGTCAAGAGTTCAATTCTGAAGAGACTCAAAAGTTTGCAAGTAAAATAACTTACTCGGCTGATATGATTATCACCGAATACGATATTATGCTGAGCTGCTGTGATAGCATCAAGACTTGAGCGATATCTCTGGATTTCGATAATAAAAGTTAAATTAAAGATATCCCATATCTTCTTTGTCATCCATCCATAAGATTGTCCTGTAAGGAATGCTCTCACGGAGCGGAGTTCCTGTGAACAATTTTATATTCCTGGAACAATAATAAATGGTTTCATCCGGTATCCTTCAGAATTATATGGGAAGATACTAGTAACAAGCACAAATTCATGCTCTTCTTTGGTTAAAGGAGGGTTGCTTTCAGTGCAGATAACTTTGTAACGCTTTGATGAAGCAGAGATGTTTCATAAATACTCCACTTATTCCATGGATCAATTCCTGCCGTATACTGAAATTAATGTAAGAAGTTAGCAACTGTTGCTGTGTTACAGTACTTTGCTCGTTTTTCCTCATTTTCTTTTGAGCTTTTGATCTCAATGTTGAGATCAGAGCAAACTCTGTTTAACCATGATCTTGAGGGGAGATATACTTCTAGCGAAGTAAACAATTCTTTTTCCTCTTGTTGGAAATTCGTCTGGATGAACAAGGCCAGCTAGATATAAAGCTCTGCTGTATCTATACTCCAGTAATTCGTAGGCAATCTGATAAGCTTCGATTACCTTTTCACATGCAAGACCTTTTGCTCTTTGATTGATTTCACCATAAAAATCAAGTAATTCGACCTCTGAAAGATACGATGGTTCTCCACCATTACATGTGGTTGTCCATACATTTTCCGCAATTGTATGTCGCAACTCTGCAGTTATTGAATCATCGCGTTCCATGTGAAATTCATCTTTGTTATCAGTGTAGCACTTTTTGTTTAGTCTTCTTTTGAAGATTTTACGTTGAATACGAGACAAAACTGCTTTTTCTCAATGAAGTTTACATTTGGCTTTAATGTAATTAAGACTTTTCATGTCACTTTTTGTAAAGTTCATTTTCGGTACGGAACAAATGCATATATTAATGCATTAATTCTAAATGTAATAAATTTTGTATCTTTGAAAATTTCAAAGTTAAAAAAAATTGGACTAATATTATTCGTCTTCAAATGTACTATGCAAATTAAAGTTTTTGGGCTATGGATTCTGTGGGATAAGATTATTGAAATTTTGGATGTTCCTCGAATTGGCCAGAGATTCGAGTGTCAATGCCTTGTTCCATAACATAGTAATTGTGTTTGTGACTGAGCATATTTTTTTCTAAAATATAGAGATTAAAATTGTAAAAATCTTCATTTAAGGAGTTCCTGTTAAATGATTGTGACTTGATTATATTTGTGTCGTTTTTGGTAGTCTCTTTATTCGATTTTGATGAATTTATGTTCGAAATTCGGTATTTAACTAATAAGATTCAGAGTAAAACACTGGAAATCGGATATTCTCTATGCCAATGAACTGGACAATCTGTGTGTTTGGGAGGTGAAATTCCAAATTTTTTTGAAATCCCGAAAATGAAGATCAACCCTTTATTTTTGATTAAGATATTTTACAATTTCAGATTTTTTTGAATACTTTTGATTCGGTTTTGTTAAAAGCATATCAGCTAACTTGTTTTAAAAATCACATATTTTTATGTGGTAAGACGAAATGATGGAAGTGAGGCATATCTCAATATTTTCACCAGATCTTCAGGCATTTAGCATGGATATATAATTGTTATCATGATTTGTATTTAGTAATATTATTTAATCCAACTTATCAAAGCTAAACAAGATAAGAAATGCGTTTTAATTTTTTTTTCAAACAAAATTGAACAAAAAATACACTTAGAAGATATATTTCTTTAAGTTATTTATAGTAATGGAAATAATATGGTATATCTATCATTAACATATAAGCAGATCATACCTCTCTTGTGCCATGCAATTATGAATTAAGAATTTTGTAAATTCAACTGTATATAATAATCTTTTAATTGAAAAACATCATCAGACAAGAGATGTTAATCATGTGCATCTAATATAATTGTTTTTGTCTAGTGTTGAAAACAGAAATTCATCAAAAGTGACACCTCAGAAAAGCTATAATATTGAATTTTTGGAACTTTTGATAGAGCACGTTTTTAAATATTAATTAAAGTAAATGTATATTTCGTAAAGATTCTTTTTAATAAAAAATAAAATTTTGAAGAAGAACACAAAATCTTCTGAAAAATAATATCACATAAACTCATATTATTTTCTAATATATAACTATTTTATATAAAAATCAAATTCAATGATCTTAAAAGCGAAGGATAAACCTCAAAATTTACGAATATAATGAGTGGGAATATAATGCTTATCTATCATAAAACCATATGAAATATCAATTTTTGCTTTACGCCTAATTTTTGACGACAATTAGCAAAAAATGTTAAATGTTAACACTCAGTCCATTTGAATATGAAAAATAAAATTGACTTTGATTAAATGTTTTTATTTATCATGCAATTCTTCTTGCGACCAAAGATTTGAATAAAATTTCAAAAAATAAGATAGCTTAAAAATAATATACGGTAGTGTTTACTAATAGATGAATAGTATATAAATTCTATTAAAATGGATTTGATCCAAAAAGATATATAAAATTTGATCATAAATAAAATTGTTTAGAAGTCATTTAAAATGATGTAATTATTCAAATTTTGCTAAAACCCATTCCTCTTTGATATATAACTCCCATTTTTGCATTTCTGGCTCGTACCAAAATTTTGAAACTTCGAATAATTCGTTAGGAGTGTAATTACTATTCGTTTTTGGATTAATATCGAGAGATAAATGTGGTGTATTGTTGTATTTTTCAATGAACTGCTGAACTGAGTCCTTGATTTGTTGAATATCATCCAACTCGTCTGGCAAAAACTTTTCTAAGCTTGGCCACAGGCGCTCCACCTTGCCGTTCTGTCTTGGCATATACGGCAAGGTGTGCTTCCAAACTATTCCGTTTTCCTGCATAACCTGGCCGAATTCACCGCGGTTTTCACCGCCGTTATCGGTCCAGATGCAGTAAGGGATAAACTCCTCTAAAAGTTTTCTTAAAATATTCGCTGTTGAGTTGGAAGACTTGTTTTTCAATAATTTAGTTTTGAGAACTTTACGTGTCATATCATTCAATATGGCAAAGAATGGAAAAGAAACATTACCGTGAAGGTAATGAATATCGCAGTGCCATATCAAATTCTTTGATATGGCACGATATTTGGTAGGTGGATCTGCTGGTTTGTAATCTCTTTTTGAAGATAAACCTGATTCCATCATAAATTTTTCCACTTGATGAGGCTTTATTTTTTGTAAATTGTCAAAAATTTGATCTTTTGTCAAATCTTCTATATTTTCAAATTCTTTTGCAATTTCTTCTTTTTCTTTCTCACAATCGGGATTTTGAACAATATTTTGAAACCTTTTAATCAATAAATAAGTTTTTGAAATTCCTCCTTTATATTGTGAAACACAAGAATTAATTAATTGTTTTTGTTCAAATGTTGGTGGATTTGGTTTTCTGCCGCGACTAACTTTTGGTAATTCGATTTCTTGAAGTTGAAATGCTCTTCTTATTGTATTTTCGGCAACATTCAATTTAATTTTACCATTTTCCAATTCAACTTCCTTTCCCACACTTTTGTAATATTCACCTTCTTCTATTCTTCTTTTAGCTTCAAATAGCCATTCTCTGTTTATAGATTTGGCAGTAGTCATAAAAGTGGTCCTTCTTTTGTGATAAGATTCAAATTTGAATGTGGATGATAAATAAAAATCAAAAATAATTGTTATAATTTAAATGAAGAAGTAATTTAAAACGATTTTATTTATGATCAAATTTTATATATTTTTTGGATCAAATCCATTTTAATAGAATTTATATACTATTCATCTATTAGTAAACACTACCGTATATTATTTTTTAAGCTATCTTATTTTTTGAACTTTTATTCAAATCTTTGGTCGCAAGAAGAATTGCATGATAAATAAAAACATTTAATCAAAGTCAATTTTATTTTTCATATTCAAATGGACTGAGTGTTAACATTTAACATTTTTTGCTAATTGTCGTCAAAAATTAGGCGTAAAGCAAAAATTGATATTTCATATGGTTTTATGATAGATAAGCATTATATTCCCACTCATTATATTCGTAAATTTTGAGGTTTATCCTTCGCTTTTAAGATCATTGAATTTGATTTTTATATAAAATAGTTATATATTAGAAAATAATATGAGTTTATGTGATATTATTTTTCAGAAGATTTCATTCTATATGCCTATGAAAAGTACTCTCAAAACTAACTTTTTCCTAATTATAATTAAATCTAGAATATTGTATTATGCTTAGTGTTATTTCATTTTTCTCATTCAATTTAGAATTTACAAATGTCAAAAATTGAGAGCTGTCACTTTTGATGAATTTCTGTTTATTACATAGCATTAATAAAAAAATCATTTGTTCTGATTAATATTTATCCAATAATAATATATATTCATTTTTGAATTTAATTAGCTTTTTTAAAGCTTAATATTTAATAATATTATTATTCAACATTCTTAATAAAATAAGATATATGCTTTATGTCTAATATATGTTTTGTAGAAATTTCGAGGAAATATCAAGGTTTCAACATCACTTCACTTCCACCATTTCGTCTTACGAAAGTTTAATTGTATGATTAAATACTTGGGCCATTCTAATATTTCATCTTTTTGAAATCGATTTTGCTCAATAGGATATGTATTAAAATATTTTTCCAATGCATCCAATAAATTATCCGTGCCATTTATTGATATATCAAGAAAGTCGTTTTGTTTTGTTTCTATCGGGGTAATACGATGTGAAAAGTGACAAAAATATACTATGATTTATATTTCATTGTATAATAAAGTCGAGAAGGGAGTCCTAACCTTAAGAAAGGGCTCTCTTCTCGACTTTCTGCTGCAATCTCACTCGAATTGCGCGTATATACTGCTTCTTTCATTAGAAGTAGTATATACGCGCAACAATATGCCATGGCAAGTGCACTTGTCGCCACTTTTAATGTTTCTCAAATGCAATGCGGGAAGGAGTGGCAATATAGTACTTGGGTAGTTGTGGAGTTATGTGTTAGGAGAGGGAACAGGACAAATTTGCCACACGGCACTTTTTTTTAAAAAAAATTAATGGAGCGGAGCGATACTCTGCTGCAGGAGCCCCAAGGCTCCCAATCATTACGAAAGGGAGCCTCAGGGCTCCTGAGAATCCATCAGCAGAGGCCTTTTCATTTGGCCTCTGCTGATCAAAGATTCGGCGAAGCCATTCTTCGTCTCAGGAGCCCCAAGGCTCCCAATCATTACGAAAGGGAGCCTCAGGGCTCCTGAGAATCCATCAGCAGAGGCCTTTTCATTTGGCCTCTGCTGATCAAAGATTCGGCGAAGCCATTCTTCGTCTCAGGAGCCCCAAGGCTCCCAATCATTACGAAAGGGAGCCTCAGGGCTCCTGAGAATCCATCAGTAGAGGCCTTTTCATTTGGCCTCTGCTGATCAAAGATTCGGCGAAGCCATTCTTCGTCTCAGGAGCCCCAAGGCTCCCAATCATTACGAAAGGGAGCCTCAGGGCTCCTGAGAAACCTCTTTGAGAAGGTTTTCTTTAAGAAAACCTTCTCAAAGATGATTGTCAGCATTCACTCAAAATCTACCAAGAGTTTCAAAGTTTCAAATCTATCTGAAATGAAGCTTTGAATCTCTTGTATATCTAATTGTAGAGGTACCTTTTCAAAATGTCTTCTATTGATTAAATTTAATCAGTAAAAGTCATTTTGAAAAGGTACATCTCTATAATTGCTATTGAGCATTCACTCTTGGAACCTTGGAGCTCTTGTGTAGTGCATGAAAACTCCAAGATTCTAGAATAAAACATATATCATAGACATAATTTCTTCAAATATAATTTAAGGTTATTTTTTAAAAAATTAGAACAGCGTAATTTAAGGTTATTGAAAAGTGACACTTGACAAATTTATCCCGCACTCTTCAAAAATAAGGAAATTTTGATAAATATCCTCATCGCTATTATCATAAAAGATTCAATATCCCTTTCGATATTTAATGACAAATTTGAAAAGGTGTTTGAAATTCTTTCGGATTTTGTTGAATTTAACCCAAAATTTATTATTAATTGTTTACAAGAAATTTTATTTAACTCTTCTTGTAAAGAAAACTTTGCCAATATTTTGAATGCATTTGAAAATTCCGAGCTTAGAATATATTTGGATGAATGCGAAGATGAAATCGATCCTGAAATTTTTGACTCTCTCAAAAATATGTATTCAATTTTAAATGAATCTAATTCTCATCAATAATAACATATGAATAAAAAATAAATGGATTTAATTTTTTTTATCAGTTTCAATAGATTACAGTTATTTTTATTTTCTACAATATCTCATTACCAAATCGTTTTAACTCTTTGTATATCAAAGAATAATAATAAGTGACCTGTAATAACCATACTCATAATGGATTAGACCTCAAATTATTTAAAATGTCAATTCAATATTATTAAATTACAATTTCTTTTATTCTAATAGATTTTAACTAGCCAATCATGATTACAAATATTGTAGCCTTCATTAACTCATAATATCGAAGAATATAACTTATATTCATGGACAATTTGTGATTAATTTCCAATAATATATAAAAACCGACTCAAATTAATCATGTTGGCATTAGCGCGCATCGATGCTCAATCTACCTGTAGTATTATAAGCTTATATTCCTATTTTTCAGCATTAAAATTGTGAATTACGTAATTTTGTCATAGTTTTACGTAATTTTAATTTTTTTTGATAAGAAAAAAATGACTTTAAGAAAAAACGAGATCACTCATAATCTTTTTCTCAGAAAACTGCAGAGTATACAACAAATGTACTCAAACGTGCATTAAGCACAATACCTGGTCCCCATTTCGCTCTATGGACCGATAATGGTACAAAAAATAAAGAAAAATTGCAAAAACGTTCCCACTTTTTGAGAGGGATGTTTTGCAAAATAATTTTATGGACATCTCTGGAAAGTTTCATTTCAGTTTGATAATATATCCAACACCTATATAGAAGAGCCTTGCTGATTTGACCTGAAAGAGCGAAAGTTAGTTTTTTGATTTGAAAACCCTGCAATTTAATATTGTTAAGGACTCAATGTAGAAATATGATATAATATCATGTAGAGATCAATCATCTTCCAAAAATCTTCTATGTATGAAAGAAAAAAATTTGCAAAACGTACCTCTCAAGAAGTGGGAACGTTTTGCACACTCTCGAAAATAAAACACAATTTCATTAATTATTATGCGAAAGGGGAATTGAACATATTTTTATTCAACCAGATAATCCTCAGGCCAACAGATTTCGCAAAGAGAATTTCCCCAAACAGTAAGATTTTTCAAAAAAAAGAAATATAATGCGAAGAATTAAGATTAATCACCGAAAAAACAACTGATTTTACTTACTTTAATGATTTTGAAGATATGCAAATTATCAGGAAGAAAGCTCAATATAACAAATAAAATAATATTCTAATTTGCAAGAATGGGTTTAATGACTACGCACAAATACATAGCCTCATACATATCAACAAAGGTCTTGGGTCTCCGAGGTTCTCAATTTCATCAGAAACCGCTATATGATAACCAAGCTTACTCAGATCTACACATAAATACATAGCCTCATACATATCAACAAAGGTCTCTCTACTCTTAAGTTCCAATTCCCAAAATTTTATTTTTATATTTATTGGCAAAAGGTAAAAGTTCCAAATTATCGTATCGTTAATTTTTAATTTGCTTTCAAATTATATTTTTTGTACTTACGTTCAATTTTTATTTTTAATAAATTATTTATATTAAAATTTCGAAATATTCATAAATACATTCAATTCATATAATAATAGTCAATATCATCGTTTTGAGAAGATCAGATCCTACACAAAAACCATGGAGAGGATTGTATTTTCAATGTATGCCTCTGGTCGAGCACTAAAAGCAAAAGCTAGACAGTTTTTAACCTGTATAATAAAAATGTATCATATATCTTTTTGGAAAATAAAAACAAATTTTTATTTATTCAATATTATATAAAAAGGTGTTGATATTGCAGGTTTTTCAGTATGTTTTCCATCCCAATAAAACTCAATATTAATCGATATATCTGAAAAATACGAGGTGTCAAAGTGGTGAATTTCACCTCACTTCGTTTTGCTCCATTAAATTGACTCAATTTCATCCCTTTGCTGAGAATTTTTGTATTTGGAGGATAATAATCTAAATAATTCGAAATATTTGTTACAATAACTATCAGTGCTTGATTTAATGTTTGAATTTGATTGCTTCAAATTGCGCAATTTTAAGTAATTCGGCGTCAGATGTTAATTTTTTGCAAGAAGAATTAAATATATATGTGGGATTTGGTATTGCGTTTGATGTTTTGTTTGTTAATTCGTTGGATAAGGCTTTATCTGGGTTCCACGGATGAATACCATACTGATGCATTGACTTAATCACAAGCATCAATTAAAATTCTTACAATTTTTAACCTTGGTTTTGGGGTATTTGATAAATTATCTTGCTCATATGTGTAAAGCGGAACATATTTTAACCTGTTATTCTTTGATCTCAAAGATGCTGCACATCCTACATCAAATAACTGGAGAACTACTGTGCAGTAAGCTGGAAATGTCAAGAGTTCAATTCTGAAGAGACTCAAAAGTTTGCAAGTAAAATAACTTACTCGGCTGATATGATTATCACCGAATACGATATTATGCTGAGCTGCTGTGATAGCATCAAGACTTGAGCGATATCTCTGGATTTCGATAATAAAAGTTAAATTAAAGATATCCCATATCTTCTTTGTCATCCATCCATAAGATTGTCCTGTAAGGAATGCTCTCACGGAGCGGAGTTCCTGTGAACAATTTTATATTCCTGGAACAATAATAAATGGTTTCATCCGGTATCCTTCAGAATTATATGGGAAGATACTAGTAACAAGCACAAATTCATGCTCTTCTTTGGTTAAAGGAGGGTTGCTTTCAGTGCAGATAACTTTGTAACGCTTTGATGAAGCAGAGATGTTTCATAAATACTCCACTTATTCCATGGATCAATTCCTGCCGTATACTGAAATTAATGTAAGAAGTTAGCAACTGTTGCTGTGTTACAGTACTTTGCTCGTTTTTCCTCATTTTCTTTTGAGCTTTTGATCTCAATGTTGAGATCAGAGCAAACTCTGTTTAACCATGATCTTGAGGGGAGATATACTTCTAGCGAAGTAAACAATTCTTTTTCCTCTTGTTGGAAATTCGTCTGGATGAACAAGGCCAGCTAGATATAAAGCTCTGCTGTATCTATACTCCAGTAATTCGTAGGCAATCTGATAAGCTTCGATTACCTTTTCACATGCAAGACCTTTTGCTCTTTGATTGATTTCACCATAAAAATCAAGTAATTCGACCTCTGAAAGATACGATGGTTCTCCACCATTACATGTGGTTGTCCATACATTTTCCGCAATTGTATGTCGCAACTCTGCAGTTATTGAATCATCGCGTTCCATGTGAAATTCATCTTTGTTATCAGTGTAGCACTTTTTGTTTAGTCTTCTTTTGAAGATTTTACGTTGAATACGAGACAAAACTGCTTTTTCTCAATGAAGTTTACATTTGGCTTTAATGTAATTAAGACTTTTCATGTCACTTTTTGTAAAGTTCATTTTCGGTACGGAACAAATGCATATATTAATGCATTAATTCTAAATGTAATAAATTTTGTATCTTTGAAAATTTCAAAGTTAAAAAAATTGGACTAATATTATTCGTCTTCAAATGTACTATGCAAATTAAAGTTTTTGGGCTATGGATTCTGTGGGATAAGATTATTGAAATTTTGGATGTTCCTCGAATTGGCCAGAGATTCGAGTGTCAATGCCTTGTTCCATAACATAGTAATTGTGTTTGTGACTGAGCATATTTTTTTCTAAAATATAGAGATTAAAATTGTAAAAATCTTCATTTAAGGAGTTCCTGTTAAATGATTGTGACTTGATTATATTTGTGTCGTTTTTGGTAGTCTCTTTATTCGATTTTGATGAATTTATGTTCGAAATTCGGTATTTAACTAATAAGATTCAGAGTAAAACACTGGAAATCGGATATTCTCTATGCCAATGAACTGGACAATCTGTGTGTTTGGGAGGTGAAATTCCAAATTTTTTTGAAATCCCGAAAATGAAGATCAACCCTTTATTTTTGATTAAGATATTTTACAATTTCAGATTTTTTTGAATACTTTTGATTCGGTTTTGTTAAAAGCATATCAGCTAACTTGTTTTAAAAATCACATATTTTTATGTGGTAAGACGAAATGATGGAAGTGAGGCATATCTCAATATTTTCACCAGATCTTCAGGCATTTAGCATGGATATATAATTGTTATCATGATTTGTATTTAGTAATATTATTTAATCCAACTTATCAAAGCTAAACAAGATAAGAAATGCGTTTTAATTTTTTTTTCAAACAAAATTGAACAAAAAATACACTTAGAAGATATATTTCTTTAAGTTATTTATAGTAATGGAAATAATATGGTATATCTATCATTAACATATAAGCAGATCATACCTCTCTTGTGCCATGCAATTATGAATTAAGAATTTTGTAAATTCAACTGTATATAATAATCTTTTAATTGAAAAACATCATCAGACCAAGAGATGTTAATCATGTGCATCTAATATAATTGTTTTTGTCTAGTGTTGAAAACAGAAATTCATCAAAAGTGACACTTCAGAAAAGCTATAATATTGAATTTTTGGAACTTTTGATAGAGCACGTTTTTAAATATTAATTAAAGTAAATGTATATTTCGTAAAGATTCTTTTTAATAAAAAATAAAATTTTGAAGAAGAACACAAAATCTTCTGAAAAATAATATCACATAAACTCATATTATTTTCTAATATATAACTATTTTATATAAAAATCAAATTCAATGATCTTAAAAGCGAAGGATAAACCTCAAAATTTACGAATATAATGAGTGGGAATATAATGCTTATCTATCATAAAACCATATGAAATATCAATTTTTGCTTTACGCCTAATTTTTGACGACAATTAGCAAAAAATGTTAAATGTTAACACTCAGTCCATTTGAATATGAAAAATAAAATTGACTTTGATTAAATGTTTTTATTTATCATGCAATTCTTCTTGCGACCAAAGATTTGAATAAAATTTCAAAAAATAAGATAGCTTAAAAATAATATACGGTAGTGTTTACTAATAGATGAATAGTATATAAATTCTATTAAAATGGATTTGATCCAAAAAGATATATAAAATTTGATCATAAATAAAATTGTTTAGAAGTCATTTAAAATGATGTAATTATTCAAATTTTGCTAAACCCATTCCTCTTTGATATATAACTCCCATTTTTGCATTTCTGGCTCGTACCAAAATTTTGAAACTTCGAATAATTCGTTAGGAGTGTAATTACTATTCGTTTTGGATTAATATCGAGAGATAAATGTGGTGTATTGTTGTATTTTTCAATGAACTGCTGAACTGAGTCCTTGATTTGTTGAATATCATCCAACTCGTCTGGCAAAAACTTTTCTAAGCTTGGCCACAGGCGCTCCACCTTGCCGTTCTGTTTGGCATATACGGCAAGGTGTGCTTCCAAACTATTCCGTTTTCCTGCATAACCTGGCCGAATTCACCGCGGTTTTCACCGCCGTTATCGGTCCAGATGCAGTAAGGGATAAACTCCTCTAAAAGTTTTCTTAAATATTCGCTGTTGAGTTGGAAGACTTGTTTTTCAATAATTTAGTTTTGAGAACTTTACGTGTCATATCATTCAATATGGCAAAGAATGGAAAAGAAACATTACGTGAAGGTAATGAATATCGCAGTGCCATATCAAATTCTTTGATATGGCACGATATTTGGTAGGTGGATCTGCTGGTTTGTAATCTCTTTTTGAAGATAAACCTGATTCCATCATAAATTTTTCCACTTGATGAGGCTTTATTTTTTGTAAATTGTCAAAAATTTGATCTTTTGTCAAATCTTCTATATTTTCAAATTCTTTTGCAATTTCTTCTTTTTCTTTCTCACAATCGGGATTTTGAACAATATTTTGAAACTTTTAATCAATAAATAAGTTTTTTGAAATTCCTCCTTTATATTGTGAAACACGAATTAATTAATTGTTTTTGTTCAAATGTTGGTGGATTTGGTTTTCTGCCGCGACTACTTTTGGTAATTCGATTTCTTGAAGTTGAAATGCTCTTCTTATTGTATTTTCGGCAACATTCAATTTAATTTTACCATTTTCCAATTCAACTTCCTTTCCCACACTTTTGTAATATTCACCTTCTTCTATTCTTCTTTTAGCTTCAAATAGCCATTCTCTGTTTATAGATTTGGCAGTAGTCATAAAAGTGGTCCTTCTTTTGTGATAAGATTCAAATTTGAATGTGGATGATAAATAAAATCAAAATAATTGTTATAATTTAAATGAAGAAGTATTTAAAACGATTTTATTTATGATCAAATTTTATATTTTTTTGGATCAATCCATTTTAATAGAATTTATATACTATTCATCTATTAGTAAACACCGTATATTATTTTTAAGCTATTTATTTTTTTGAAATTTTATTCAATCTTTGGTCGCAGAAGAATTGCATGATAAATAAAAACATTTAATCAAAGTCAATTTTATTTTTCATATTCAAATGGACTGAGTGTTAACATTTAACATTTTTTGCTAATTGTCGTCAAAATTAGGCGTAAGCAAAATTGATATTTCATATGGTTTTATGATAGAAAGCATTATATTCCATTTATTTCGTAATTTTGAGGTTTATCTTCGCTTTTAAGATCATTGAATTTGATTTTTATATAAAATAGTTATATATTAGAAAATAATATGAGTTTATGTGATATTTTTTTCAGAAGATTTCATTCTATATGCCTATGAAAAGTACTTCAAAACTAACTTTTTCCTAATTATAATTAAATTCTAGAATATTGTATTATGCTTAGTGTTATTTCATTTTTCTCATTCAATTTAGAATTTACAAATGTCAAAAATTGAGAGCTGTCACTTTTGATGAATTTCTGTTTATTACATAAGTAAATAAAAATCATTTGTTCTGATTATTTTATCCAATATATATATATTCATTTTTGAATTTAATTAGCTTTTTTAAAGCTTAATATTTAATAATATTATTATTCAACATTCTTAATAAAATAAGATATATGCTTTATGTCTAATATATGTTTTGTAGAAATTTCGAGGAAATATCAAGGTTTCAACATCTTCACTTCCACATTTGTCTTACGAAAGTTTAATTGTATGATTAAATACTTGGGCCATTCTAATATTCATCTTTTTGAAATCGATTTTGCTCAATAGGATATGTATTAAAATATTTTTCCAATGCATCCATAATTATCCGTGCCATTATTGATATATCAAGAAAGTCGTTTTGTTTTGTTTCTATGGGGTATACGATGTGAAAAGTGACAAAAATATACTATGATTTATATTTCATTGTATAATAAAGTCGAGAAGGGAGTCCTAACCTTAAGAAGGGCTCTCTTCTCGACTTTCTGCTGCAATCTCACTCGAATTGCGCGTATATAGCTTCTTTCATTAGAAGTAGTATATACGCGCAAAATATGCATGAAGTGACTTTCGCACTTTAATGTTTCAAATGCAATGCGGGAAGGAGTGGCATATAGTACTTGGGTAGTTGTGGAGTTATGTGTAGGGAGGGAACAGGACAAATTTGCCACACGGCACTTTTTTTTAAAAAATTAATGGAGCGGAGCGATACTCTGCTGCAGGACCCAAGGCTCCCAATTACGAAAGGGAGCCTCAGGGCTCCTGAGAATCCATCAGCAGAGGCTTTTCATTTGGCCTCTGCTGATCAAAGATTCGGCGAAGCCATTTTCGTCTCGGAGCCAAGGCTTCCCAATCATTACGAAAGGGAGCTCAGGGCTCCTGAGAATCCATCAGCAGAGGCCTTTTCATTTGGCCTCTGCTGATCAGAGATGATCGGCGAAGCCATTCTTCGTTCAGGAGCCCCAGGCTAAATATACGAAGGGAGCTCAGGGCTGAGAATCATCAGAGGCCTTTCATTTGGCACTCTGCTGATCAAGATTCGGGAAGCCATTCTCGTCTCAGGAGCCAAGGCTCCCAATATTACGAAGGGAGCTCAGGTCCTGAGAACCTTTTGAGAAGGTTTTCTTTAAGAAACCTTCTCAAAGATGATTGTCAGCATTCACTCAAAATCTACCAAGAGTTTCAAAGTTTCAAATCTATCTGAATGAAGCTTTGAATCTCTTGTATATCTAATTGTAGAGGTACTTTTAAAATGTCTTCTATTGATTAAATTTAATGTAAAAGTCATTTTGAAAAGGTACATCTCTATAATTGCTATTGAGCATTCACTCTTGAACCTTGGAGCTCTTGTGTAGTGCATGAAAACTCCAAGATTCTAGAATAAAACATATATATAGACATAATTTCTTCAAATATAATTTAAGGTTATTTTTTTAAAAAATTAGAACAGC